>NC_045443.1:128130403-128207144 GCF_002776525.5 Piliocolobus tephrosceles | reverse complement strand
GGGGCTCAGGGTGGAGGGTGCTCCAGGGGCGGGTCTCAGGGTGGAGGGTGCTCCAGGGGCGGGGCTCAGGGTGGAGGGTGCTCAGCGTGGAGGGTGCTCCGGGGGCGGGGCTCAGGGTGGAGGGTGCTCAGGGTGGAGGCTGCTCCAGGGACGGTGCTCAGGGTGGAGGGTGCTCTAGGGGTGTCCAGGTGGGAATGGGCAGCATGTACAGCCCTGATGTGGGCTCCCTGGGTGTGTGAGGGTCCACAGGGAGGCCAGTGTGGGGCAGCCGAGTGAGTGAAGGGGACACAGCAGACGGCAGGTCTGAGAGGCCATGGGGGCCAGATACAAACAGACTTAGAGGCCACAGTGAGGTTCTCATTTTGTCCCAAGTGGGGTGGGACAGCATGGGAGGGTCTTGAGTATACAGGTGGTGCCAATTGTCTGGGCATTAAGATGTTACCGTGGTGTTCAAGACCAGCCTGGCCAACATGGTAAAACCCCGTCTCTACTAAAAATATAAAAATTAGCCGGGCATGGTGGCGGGCACCTGTAATTCCAGCTACTTGGGAGGCTGAGGTTGCAGTGAGCCGAGATTGTGCCATTGCACTGCAGCCTGGGCAACAGGGTAAGACTCTGTCTCCAAAACAAAAAAAAAGTTACTGTGGGTAGCAGTAGCAGACACAGCAGCCGAGGCTTGTGTGCGGCAGCAAATGCATGGTCAAAAACCACTAAACATCTAGCCTTGGCGGGGGTGGGGGTTGCAGTTCCTGGACCCGCCAGGGTCGTTCCCCTTGTGGGGACCCCTGAGTGACTGTTTTCCGTCGGGGCCTCCTGCTTCCCCTCCCCTGGCTGAGCTACTTCTCTCCCCCCCTCTCTAGTAACCCCCCCATCCTTCTCCCTTGATGATGCGGAGCCATTAAAACCTGTCTCTTTCCTCTTTCTCCCAGAACTCAGCCCTGTTCCCGCTGCGGATTAGGCCCCTTCCCTCAAATGCCAAAAGAAAGACGCCACATGTTTCTTTCGTGGCATTTTCTCCTCAGTTCCCACCACAAATTCAGTTCTAAGCTCCATGAGGGCAGGGTCTGTGCCTGTTTCGTCCCCATCTTTGTGTTCCCAGCACCAGCGACATCCCCCAGTGCATAGCAGGCCTTCAATAAGCACTTGCTGAGTTAATTTCTCCTTTATCCCCCTGCTTCAAGAAAAGCACCTGTGGCCACGCTAGTGCTTTAATTGCTGCGGTTATTTTTATTCTGTGACCTTTGTTGATTATTCCCAGTCATGATCATGTTTGTGAAAGTGCATAAGAAGGACCCGATGTTGCACTTGACACTGTTCTCATCAGGTCAGAGTCCTGTATGATGGTGTGTGTGGGAACTGCTAGAGTCACTGCTCCACAGAGGGCTGGGAGCAGGTGGTGTTGATGACTCCTCCGCAGTGCAGAGAGCAGGCGGTCTAGACGACTCCTCCACAGCTACACACAGCAGGTGTCGAGCAGGCGGTCTAGCCCAGGTCTGTCTAATTCCAGGGCCTCACCTCTTACCTGTCACCTTCTGTAGCTCCTGTTTTATGCTATTCTTCAGGTGTTGACATATCAACGTTTTCCTCCTTTCTGACGTTTATTCCCATAAAGAGCTTAAAATTTCAGGGTTTTTGTTTTGTCTCTCTTTTTGAGACAGTCTCACTCTGTTGCCCAGACTGGAGTGCACTGGTGTGATCTCAGCTCACTGCAACCTCCACTTCCCCGGCTCAATCTTTCCTCCCACCTCAGCCTCCCAAGTAGCTGGGCCTTCGGGTGCAATCCACCATACCCGGCTAATTTTTTGTAATTTTTGTAGAGATGGGCCTTTACCATGTTGTCCAGGCTGGTCTCAAACTCCTGGGCTCAAGTGGTCTTCCTGCCCTGGCCTCATAAAGTGCTGGGATTACAGGTGTGAGCCCCCAAACCCGGCCTAAAATTCCACGTTTTAATAAATCACAGAGAGGAAAGAGGGTGGATCTTCCTGTTGAGCAGACCCGGCTGTGCTTTGGTATTTTGGAAATAATCAAGGTGTGTGATTTTCATACAAACATGGTGGCATTCCTTCCTCATAAAGGTGTGTGTGAAATGAGTTTGTGCAGGGCAAGGTAGGTTTCCAATGAGTTCATTCTTTATATAAACCATTAAGTAGATGCCTTTTAAATGCAAATAATTGGCCATGTCATGTTGTATCAGGCCATATATGTATTGCTGTAAAGAAATAGCTGAGACTGGGTAATTTATAAAGAAAATGGATTTAATGGGCTCAGGGTTCTGCAGGCTGTACAGGAAGCATGGCTGGGGAGGCCTTAGGAAACGTTGAGTTGCGGTGGAAGGTGAAGAGGGAACAGGTGTCTTGCATGGTGAACTCAGGAGCAAGAGAGAAGAGGGAGGGGCTGCACACTTTTAAATGGCTGGATCTCGTGAGAACCCACTCTCAGGAGAATAGCTCCAAGGCGATGGCATAAACTGTGATCCAGTCACTTCCCACCAGGCCCCACCTGCGATACTGGGGCTCACAGTTCAACCTGAGATGTGGGGGGACGCAGATCCAACCCACATCACGTGTCAGTTTCTGTGGACAGGTATTGGTTCCAGTTGGGGACAGCTGGTTTTAGGTTGCGTGGCTCAGCCCCGGCTTTCTCAGGAGTCACTGGAGTGTGGTGAGTTTTTGGAGAAGAACCGGGCATGAGAAGAGGGAGCCTGGGATTCTGTTAGTGAGATGGCTGGAGGGGGACGCTTTGCTCTTTATGCTAACAAGGCTTTGTCTTCCCTGGAAGCCGCCTCCCGCTGTTTCTCCATGAGCCCGATGCCTGCCGTGCAGGTCATGACCGAGGTCATGCGGTTCGTGTGGTCACGTGGTTCACTTAGAACTGGACGAGGCTGTCCCAGCTCCCAGGGAGCTGACGTGTCCTGGACTAGCAGAGTGTGGACTGTCTAGTAGGTGCTCCCAATCCGCTTCATGTGATCCTACATGGATAAGGTTTTATACACGGAACCGAAGACAGTCATAAAATACATGAGGATGTCCTGCCTGCCCCAGCTTCTCAGTGGGGGGGTCTCCAAGGCAGTAGATGTCAGATAGGTGCCCCATCACTAATACACAGCTCCAATAGTTACAGTGGCTGTGTGAGGAGGGCACGTGGCATTTTAGAAATCAACTCTAGGAATTCGGGTTTTTTTCCATTGGATGATGCCCTGGGATCCAGAAGTAGCTTTCCTACTCAGCAGATGCCCTCTTGGCACTCAAATAATTCTGCCCACCTCCCAGGAGCTGGTTGGAAAAAAAGTTTGCGAAATAGCGTGTATCAAATCATTTATGTAAGAAACATGACTGTGGGATTGGGGAACTGGAAGTGTTTTCAACAGATGTCTCAAAGCAAAGCATTTAGCTCTGAGCACTTGGGAAGAAGCGCACAGATCGAGTTGGCAAAGGGGCTGTTCGTCTGGCAGGGACTTCCATTGCCACTGGAGTCTCCTGGGCAGCAGAGCTTGTCTCTCCATTGCTTCTGGGTTTCCCAGAGGAAAGCACGTCACTGTCAACCCAAAATTAGAAGTTCGGGTCCAAGGGCTGGATGTCTGCTCACAGCTCTCTGGGACTGGCCCCAGGGTCTATGTGCATACCAGAGAACTCTGTCCTGTATAGGAGCTGACTTAGGGTCACCACTGATCCAATCAGACTGTCAGATCTGGGTTCTTGGGAACTTACAGGCCAGGAGGCAGAGGAGCTAGGTGTCTGGGAAGCTGAAGCACATGAGAAACAGCCACAGAAGAGAAAGATCTCAATCCCCACCCCCATGCTGAGTCCCCTGAGATGTCCTCAGTCTCCCCTCTTGCAAGGTTGGTTGGTTGAGCTTTGCTTTAGAAGTTATGAGAAACCCTGCCTTCTTCCTATAAATTACATTCTACCTTAAGACAGCCAAAGGCCGTTTCTGTTGCTGACAATGGAGAGAACCTTAACTAATTTGGAATGGAGGGACATCTGATGTTAGCTTTCTAATCACCAGGCTACCTTTTGGAAGAAACATCATATATAATGGTCCTGGGACCAGGGGTCTTTGTTTTTTTCTTGGTGCATGGCAGGTGATGTTCATGGGATGGCTCCAAGGCATAGGTAAGATAGGCCGAGATGCGCTGAAAGGCACAGGTGTATCAGGTGGGGCAGAGTCAGGAGACAGAGCCCATGTTAATTATTTCCACAGAGAGAATTCCCTGTGAAGAACTGCAGGCTGGGTAATAGAGACCTAAGAAGACGATGCTGAGTGGCTCCCCCAGAAGGCTGGAGGACCAGGGGAAAGAGGTGGGATGACTAAGACTCAGAGGCAGGGTGGAGGGGACTCAGACCCCTGAGAGCGGAGTGCTGGCCACTGTGGTGCTATGCCCAGGGGGACGTGTGATGCTGAGCCTGCAAATATGGGAAAACAGCAAGTAGGAACCTGCTGCCCCTTCCCAGGGATGTGCCAGTGCCCAGTTATCGGGAAACAATGGGACAAAGACCTCCCTCTCCCCCATTCTGTCTCCCTCTAGTGTCCCTTCAGGCAGAGTGGGGGATAGAAGGGTGGGTTCCAGAGGAGACAAGACACGCTCCAGCCTGGAAAGTACATCAGAGTGCACGTGAGCGCTAATCCTAATATGGTGATGTTACAAACTCGCATTTATCAGGACATATGCAGATTAATAAGCATCAGCCTTTCTAGTAATCAGTTTGTAGTGGGACAAGTGACTCTGCCTTCTCGTGTTGCGTATGCCAGGTGCCAGGTCATGTGGAAACCTGGGGTCTACAAAAATGTTCTGTGTCTTTAATCCACTGTTCTTTCTTCTGAATCCATAATGATCACGTGAATACTTATAAAAATTTCACCCATCTAGATATCTCAAAAACTTCCTTGCTTATAAAGAGTTTTAATTTCCCTGGTTGTTTTTTGTGTTTGACTTTCCCAGAGTTTAGTCTGGTCAGAGTTCTTTACACCAACTTCCTTCACCTCTTTCATGTTCGCTATGCCTTCCTTTCCGACTCTCCGCCTTTGAAAGCATTTCCTACTCTCCTGTTTCCTGTGCATTTAAGCCCACCCTAACCATCCAAGCTGTAGGCACAGCTGCCCTCTGCCCATTAAAGGGAGCTGAAAAACACAAAGGCTGGGGTGGTAATCCCTTAATGCAGCCCTAGGAGACATTCAGCAGCATGGTATTGTATTAGATACTGTGTTGTATCAGTTATCAAGTGCTGTGTAACAAATTGTTCCCAAACTTAGCAATTTAAAAGAACAAACTCTGGTGATCTCACCATTTCTGAGGGTTAGGATCCTAGAAGTGGCCTGGCTGGCTGGTCTGGCTCCAGCTTCTCACGAGATGTGCAGTCAAGCTGTTGGCTGGGGCTGCAGAGTCCAGAGGCTCAGCTGAAGCTGGTGGATGAATCACTTCCAAGCTGTCTGGTGTAGTTGCTGGCAGGTTCAGTTCCTTGCTGGTCATTGGCTGGAGGCTTTGACCCTCAGCTCAAGGACCTCTCCATAGGCTGTTCGTAGAATGATAGCTTGCTGCTTCTAGAACAACAAAGGAGAGAGGGACCACAGTATTTTTTGTAACCTAACCTCAGAAGTGACATGTCACGGCTTCCCTGTTCTGTTAGAAGCAAGCCACTAAGTTTAGCCCATAATCAAGTTAATCTCCATCTCCTTAAAGATGGGAGCATCAGGTAATTTGTGCACATATTTTTTCAAACCACCTTGCACTTCTTGTCTAGGGGGGCAATAGCAGCTCCACTTTCTCTATTATTGCCTTACAGGAATTGGGGCCCAGAATTGCCCAAACACCTGATATGTTTTAGGAGCTAGGGCTGTTAAGTGTGTGTGTTTGTGTGTGAGTGTGTGTGTGTGTGTGTGTGTATAAATCGGCAACAAATTAAAAAAATTAAACACTATGCAAACTGAGCAAAATGAATTCAGCGTATGGGCTGGCAGATTAAAGCCTTTGGCCTTGGGCAGGCAGTTTACAGATTTGACCCACTTTATCAATGACAAATTCCATTGCATAGTTCTCATTAGGAACTGATACTTGACAAGCCTGCAAGGAAGAAAATGCATCATCTCTGACATGGGTTTTCACATTCTCACCATTCATTTTTGAGAGTAGAAACAATATTATTTTAAAGACAATCGAATATGGCAGTGAATTGGCTGTTCCCTCTCCCATCTCCAGCAAAATTGAAATGCTGTGTGGCAACAGCCCTGAAATAAACGCTTTCTATTTATTTCATTAACAGTGTTTTCCATATCACCCCTTGTGCTGCTGTGTGAACAAATGTGATGGTAATAAGTAAAAAGATCTACAAAGAAAGACACCATACATGTTATTGAGCTACAAAATAATTTTGAAAAGAGGGAAAAGGGGTGGGCTTTGTAGATGGGATACTAGCAGGAATCTCTGAGTTAAGGGAGCTCATGGTTATCCTAGAAATAGTGATAAAATGAGGGATGGCTTGGTTCTTTTCTGAGAATGAGGAAGCAACCACATGTGTATCCACTTAATTGACACATAGTTTGAGCCCCTCTTTTCCAGGCACTGCCATAGGTGCTGGAATCCAGCATCAAACGAAACAGCATCATTGATTCGTGGAACTCATGATCCATTGGGGAGAGACAGCTGATGACGATATGATACCTAGTTAGAGATTGAAGGTGCTGGGTCATAGCCGATTCTGTGTTTAAAATCCTCCATACCCTGTTTCCCATTTTACATCCCTACCAGCAAAGGTTGAGTTCCAATTTCTCCACATCCTTGACAACATTTGTAACTTTCCACTTTTAAAAAAATTATTTTAAAGCATAGGCATCTGGACCTGGGAGGTCTAGGCTGCAGTGAGCCATGGTCATGCCACTGCACTCTAGCCTGGGTGACAGAGTTCTCAAAAAAATAAATACAAATAAAACGGTAGGCATCATAAAGGGGATGAGGTAGTATTTCATTGTGGTTTTGACTTACATTTCCTTCCCCCTGCTGCTTTACGGTGGTATAATTGGAAACCAAAAACTTTATACAGTTTAGGTTTGGACGTATGTACACGTTCATGTTATCACCATGATCAAGGTAATAAGCACACTCTTCACCTCCAAAAGTTTTCTTGTGTTTCTTTGTCCTTTTGTGTGTGTGTGGTCAGAACACTTAAATTGAGTCTACCCTCTTAACACAATTTTAAGTGCATAGTACCTTATTAACTATAGGCTCAGTGCTGCAAAGATGATCCTTGGAACTAATACATCTTGCATATCAGTGAACTTGAAACTCATTGAACCACAACTCCCCATATCCCCCGCTTACATCCCCTGCTAACCACCACTATTTAGAGGCCTTATATTAAAAGGAGTGTTACAGTCTTTGTCCTTCTGCAGCTGGCTTATTTCACTTAGCATAATGTCTTTGAGGTCTATCCAAGACATGCTGTTGCAAGTGGTAGAATGTCCTTCCTTTTTTCAGACTGAATAATATTCCATCCTATGTATACACCCCATTTCCTTTGGTCTCCCTGATGGTTACGAATGCTGAATGCCCTTTCAGGGGCTTTTTGGCCATTTGTTGTACCCTTGTTGCTGGTGAAATGTTCACTCTAAAACAATTATATATTATGTGAATCTCACCCCGATTTTTAAAATGTTAGAAAAAAGTAAAAGATTTGGCACATTTAAATGAGAAATGCTTTGGGGAAAAAACACAGTGCTAAAAAGACTGGGGAAATAAAGTAAGGAGGAAGGGGACACCTGAAAAGTTCTAAAAGGTGGTCAGGGTGGCCTCAGATGAAATATGACCAAAGACTTGGAGGGTGGGGGAGTTAGCCACGTGGGTACCTGGGAGAAGAGGAAGAGGGGACAGAGAGAGGTGCAAGGGCCCTGGGGCTGTGACTGCCCGGCTTGTATAGGAACAGCAGGGAGGCTGCTATGGCAGAGGTGGAGTGAGCGAGGAGAAAACGTAGCAGCAGAGAAGCCCAGAAAGCCAGGTTATGTGGAGCCGGCAGGCCTAGGAAGGACTTTGGCTTTTTTTGTATAATTGAAACGGAAAACCACTGCAGGGTTTTAGATGGAGGAATGATGCAAGCTGACTTACATTTTCTTTTTTCTTTTTTTTTTTTTTTTGAGATGGAGTCTTGCTCTGCTCTGTCGCCCGGGCTGGAGTGCAGTGGCCGGATCTCAGCTAACTGCAAGCTCCGCCTCCTGGGTTTACACCATTCTCCTGCCTCAGCCTCCCGAGTAGCTGGGACTACAGGCGCCCGCCACCTCGCCCGGCTAGTTTTTTTTGGTATTTTTTAGTAGAGATGGGATTTCACCGTGTTAGCCAGGATGGTCTCGATCTCCTGACCTCGTGATCCGCCCGTCTCAGCCTCCCAAAGTGCTGGGATTACAGGCTTGAGCCACCGCGCCCGGCTGACTTACATTTTCAAAGGATCGCTCTAGCTGCTGGGTTGGTGGAGGGGGTGAGGTGTATTACACGGAAGAGAGACAAGGGTATCTATGCCCCCACCTCTGGTCAATGTACATTTGGGATGACTTCACTATTGGCTTGAAATGGCCAACCCGGCTCAAGGTTTAAATAAGCATCACTGAAAAAATAATTGCACTTAAATAAAGCCCCTGCTGCAGTAGGACATATGAAAGCTCCCAGTATAGTCTCAATGATGAGTCACCGTTTTCATACTTGAGTCCTTATGAAGTCTGACTGTGCCATTCCTTTGAACAGCTTAATTAATAATTGTAGAAGAATCCTAAATCTTTCGCTATTAACCTTTGATCTGGAAATTCAACCCCACTGACTTTCAGGCAACCATTTGATCTTCTCTTCCATCTGGTATTTGAACCAATTTAGCCTTCTCATGCTCGGGTTAATCACTGGACTTCCAGCTGGAGATGCCACCGGATGTCTTTTGAGCAAGAGGCTTGGCAGGGCATCAGAAC
Source organism: Piliocolobus tephrosceles (assembly GCF_002776525.5). Lineage (NCBI taxonomy): Eukaryota > Metazoa > Chordata > Mammalia > Primates > Cercopithecidae > Piliocolobus > Piliocolobus tephrosceles. Next base: position 128,198,207 of record NC_045443.1, on the reverse strand, counting down.
GCGTTTCAAGTGTCTGGTAATTCACTTATTTGTGGAAGACAAATGTAGACTGGTTTAAGGGGTGATGGGAATGTGAAATTCACAGGGTGGGTCCTTGTGTGCCACTTGCCCTTAAGATTTTAAAATGCTTTTTGAAAAGCCCTCTTAGATTTAGAACCAAACTCAGGATAACAATGTTTTAGCAGATACATTTTATGCCGCGTGAATAGGTTTTTAGCTTCTAGTTTAGTCCTCAGTTAGAAAGAGAGATGAGATCAGTAAAGTCAAAAGCTGTCTACGGCCAGCCGTCCATCATACCAAGCTACGCTGTCAGAGATTTTTGCTTAGATTTTATTAAATGCACAGTGAGTTACTCCCAGCTCAGTGATTTTCCACTGCCTTTCAAATTCCCTTCACTCTTGAATGTGCCCAGTGGAATTCTGACAAGTTGTCAGATACAGACCACTCTTACAGAATTGAGAAGGCACTTGGTTGCTTACTGACATCCATTTTTCATTTATTCCTGCCAAACAGAACTCCAGCTGCTGCTGTTTTTTTTTAGTTATCCACCCCTTTTCCAAGGACCCCACCCTTGTAGCCAAGGCTAAGCTCCTTTGGCCTTAGAACCCCAGCCTTTATGAGGGGTTGGTCCTGGACAGGGGATGTGATCCAACTCTGGCCAATGAGAGATGAGGAGAGGCTCACGGGTGACTACTAGAAAAGGTTTTTCTTTCTTCCATGTGAGCTTCTGGAAGTACTGCTCCACTTCCTTCCCTTGGTTGCTGTCAAGCAAAGGTGACAGGTCCTGCTGACCCCATGTCATTCCAGTCTGACCGCAAGTTTGATATACAGAAAAGAGTAGAAATGACTGGATCAAGTCATTCCTGAAGGCTGATCTATGCCAGGACTTCCAGCTAGGTAAACTCATAATTTTCCATTTCAATTAGGCTGGCTTAAATTGCTTTTTCTATTTCTAGCAGATAAAACTCCACTCTATTAAGAATTTTATGGAGCTATTGTTCCTTGTGAATAAAGTATTCTAAGTTTCACAGAGGGTGGCTTTGAAGCAAGTTAATAAAATCCAATTTTAGATTACATACAAATGTTTCATTTGCTAAGTATTAGAAAAAGAAGGCACTAAAAGAGTAATGGATATATATTTTAAAACTTAAACTTTAAAAATTGATGATGTATCTCCCCTCCTTGTGTCTGATTTTATGCTTTATTTCACATATTAAAGGTACCATCACTTTTGCAGAGTTTGATAGTTTTCCTGTTATTTTTCTGCACTTTTCTATATTTTATTTATTTATGTATTTATTTTTTTGAGACGGAGTCTCACTCTGTTGCCCAGGCTGGAGTGCAGTGGCTGGATCTCAGCTCACTGCAAGCTCCGCCTCCCGGGTTCACGCCATTCTCCTGCCTCAGCCTCCCGAGTAGCTGGGACTACAGGTGCCCGCCACCTCGCCCGGCTAGTTTTTTTTTTGTATTTTTAGTAGAGACGGGTTTTCACCGTGTTAGCCAGGATGGTCTCCATCTCCTGACCTCGTGATCCACCTGTCTCGGTCTCCCAGAGTGCTGGGATTACAGGCTTGAGCCACCGCACCCGGCCACTTTTCTATATTTTAACATTTTTTGACAGTGAACATATGTTACTATAACCATCAGAATAAATTATTAATAAAAGATAAATTCAGATAAATTTAAGACTCTTCCCAAACTCTGAAGAATGAAAGATCTCATCCTAAAATGTGTTTAACAGATTTGTACAGCAAAAGAGTTGTGTGGGTTAAAACTAAGGCAGAGTCAAGCCTTACTAGGATGGCTGCCTCTGCTTTCAGAAACTCCCTTTTATTATGTTTAGTGAATATTCATCCCTTAGCTTAAAAATGGGATTTGAGATGCATTTCAGAGCTAACACAAATGATCACATGGGTTTAATGGTCAGTTGGGAGTTAAACATAGCCATATTCTGTATGTGATTCACTTGAAAAATCACACCTGATTATGCAAGAAGGACCTGCCCTAGGGTTCTCTGAATCAAGGAGAAAGAGGCTTACAAACTCCTCCAATCAAGAAGGTGGTGGTAATTGGGTTTGGGGTTCCTTGCTCTTATCAGTCAGGTTCCCAAATAACTATTTGAAGCTCGTCTTTTAACCACACTGACCTGGGCCTAGCTTCCCTAAATATGTTGCCTCAACCCCTGGTTTGAGACATCAGGAAAATGAATGAAGACATAAAATATGTTGGGCTTTGGGAAAATAAGTGTCTCTGTGTATTCGTTTGCTAGTGCTGCCGTGACAAAGGTCCACAGACCACGTGGCTGAAACAACAGGCGCTTATTCTCTCCCAGTTCTGGAGGCTGGAAATCCGAGATCAAGGTGTTGGCAGGGTTGGCTTTTTCTACGGGGTGTGAGGGAGTCCCTGTTCTGGCCTCTCTCCTGTCTTCTGGTGATTTGGTGGCCATCTCTGGGGTTCCTTGGCGTGCAGAAGCATCACCCTGACCTTTGCCTTTATCTTCCCATGGCGTTCTCTTTGTATTGGTGTCTGTGCGCTCACATTTCCCCCTTTTGTGAGGACTGTAGTCATATTAAATGAGGGGCCCACCCTGCTCCAGCATGGCCTTCTCCTGACTGATTACATCTGCAATGACTCTAGTTCCAAAGAACATCATGTTCTGAGGTTCTGGGGGTTTTAAAGCTTTGACAGATGAATTTGGATGTGAGGGCACAATTCAGCCCTTAATACTTGATTACAAGAAAATTTCAATATAGGCTCTTGGGCACAGGGAGGGAGACCATGATGAGATGTTTTGAGTGGAGTCTAACAGGTTGATCTATGCCTGTTGAACGTTACTTTGTAAGTAGGGTCCCATTTGGTCAAGACACATGCGATTGATGAGCTGCTCTTCTGACTCATGAACGTGGGCCACAGAAGGGCACAGCTTGGCCATGGGAGGAGTCAGCGTTGCTGTGTTGTGGGGGGAGTATTAGATTAGACTGAGGATCTCAAAGCAGATGGGAGTGGGAGGGGGCACCTCCAGCCTCCCAGAGAACAATGCCTGGAGACATTTTGGGTGGTCACTACCGGTGGGGGATCTTGTGGCATCCAGTGGCTGGAGGTCAGAGGTGTGGCTAAACTCCTGCCCTGCACAGGACAGCCCCACAGCAAAGGAATCTTCCGGGCCAAGATGGCCATCAGGCTGAGGTTGAGAAACCCTGGAACAGAGACCCCCGACTGTGTCCTCCCCCAAAATTAAATCTACAGTGAAATTTAAAAGGAGATGAAGTTAAGGAGGTTTAATAAGATTGATAGCCTGGAATTTGAACTTAAGAAGTCTTTTACCACATTACCTGAATATGGTGGGGGAAACAGAAATTCTACCTGCAATAAAACTTTGCCTTTAGCACACGTTTTTGGCTCTGTCTAGGAGAGTTGTAATTCCCAGATCTTGGATTAAACAAACCCTGGACTTTGGCCATGTGTTGTAATTGAGTGGCAGCTCTGCCACTGACCAGCTGTCTGCCCTTAAGCAAATTACCCCCTCCTCCCATTCTCAGTTTCCCTCTCTGTAAACTGGGGTCAGAGTGAGTAATAAGAGGAAATGCCTCATGGGTGCAGAGCATGTCCTAAACAACCCTTCGAGGCAGGTGTTACTATTGTTCACTTTATGGAAGAAAATTCGGAGGCCTTGAGCAGTCAAGTAGCTTGCTCGGGGTCATCTGGTTACAAAGGGGTGGATCTGGGATCTAAATACCTGCAAAGGGGTGGATCTGGGATCTAAATACCTGCTAGCTCCAAGGCTGACACAGTCACGATGTGGCTTCCAAGCCTGCACGCTTAGTCTCTACAGCATGTGGTCTCACGGAGCTCTGGAGAGTTCAAGAACTAATGTGAATTAGGTACTTGTGTCAGTGCCCTGCACACAGTCCCAGCCCACCCTTAACAAATGGGAATCGTGTTTGTTAAGAGAGCATGAGGTTCATTGCCAAGGTGTGGAATCAACCTACGTGTCCCTGAGCGGATATAAGGATGAAGAAAATGTGGTGTATATGCACAGTGGAGTCCTATCAGCCATGAAAGGAAGGAAATCCTGTCATCTGCCCTTACCTGGATAAACCTGGGAGACACGATGCTAAGTGAAATAAGCCAGGCGCTGAAAGACAAATGGCACGTGATCTCACTCATAGGCGAAATCCAAAACAGTCCAACTCACGGAGGCAGAGAGTAGAATGATGGTACCAGAGATTGGGGGCAGGGGATGGGGTACGGGGTGGGAGTTGTTGGTGGAAGGATACAAAATATCTGTCAGGCGGAATAAATTCTAAGAGAACTGCCTGTGCAACATGGTGACTGTAGGTAATAGCAATGTTTTGTATGTTTGAAAATCACCAGGAGAATGGATTTCAAATCTTCTCACCACAAAGAGATAAGGCAATAGATACAATAATAAGCGGGATTTAATTATTCCGTGATATAAACATATATCGGAACATCACATTGTACCCCATAAATACATGCGCTTATTGTCTATTAAAAATAAAATCTAAAAATCAAGGTATTGGCATAAGAGAAGATAAAATTATCAGAAGTTGAGATTATGAAAATACAGACTAATAAGCTTTTAAAAAAGAGGGAGAATGTGAGTTTCTAACCTACTTGACAATTTCAATTTCGTGACCAAGTTAATAAATTACCTGGAAAGTCTATAGGGTTAACAGCAAAATGTCATTTAACAACATTTTAGCAAGGAAAAGTATCCCCTTGGAAGCGGGTTAGAAACAGAATTGCAAACCCCTCCCTGGACCTAGCAGGTCAGCATTGCCCTTTTCACAGGGGATTCAGATGCCCGTGCAGGTCTTGGACGCACTGCTCGGACCAGCCCTTCTCAAGGGGGCCACCTGCCCTCTGACTGCACACCCAACCCCGTGAGTGAGACCACAGGCTGGCTGCATTCCCAGTCTCTTCCCTTTGTCTCCGGGGCTCTCCCTGCTGACCTAACAGCGTGCCTCATTCTTCTGTGGGTCCCTGGAGTTGGGCTGAGCTGCACCACTGCTGACATGCCCTTAGCCTGATTTGAATGGAAGTAGCCAGCGGCTGATTTCTGCCTGCCACCATCACTGTGAGGAAGACAATTTGCTCTTTCAATCTCAGGAAGTGCAAAGCCCAGCCCAGCCCAGCCCCGCCCTGGCAGCTGTGTGTGTTTGCAGAGAGAGGTGTGTCTGTTGGTGATCGCAAAATATTATGATCCCATATGTCCAAACTGATCATAACTGTGGAAATGTTTATTTCCAGATTTATCTGTGGTACTAATTGTTAGGGTGTCATTAGTGAACTCTTCTCCATGAGACAATGAGGGGAGAACTTGAGTGGATGCTGTCAGCTAAGAAACCGTCAAGAATAACCTAGGAAGAATCAGCCTCTGCCGTTGCATTTTGTGGTTGATTCATTCCTGGGTGAACAGAATCAAATCATCATTGTCATAACCATAGTAATCATTACAGCTCATCATCACTGAGCATTTATTCTATGCCAGACACGAGTCTGAACACTAAGCACATATTTCCTCTTATTTGCTTATTTATTTCCTTCTGCAACACAATGAGGTGGACATTGTTACTGCCTGACTTTTCAGGTAAGAAAACTGAGTCACAGGGACCAGGAATAAGTAACTTGCTGAAGCCACAGCTGTGCAGTGGAGAGGGGCAGGCATTGGAGCAAGGCGGTTTGACCCCAGGGTCTGTGGTCGTGTCTCTAGATGAAGGCGGGGCATTGAACAAGGTGACACTGTTGTCTACAGATAAGTCCAGGAAAAAAGAGGATTTTAAAATGTGTTTTTAAAAATTAGTCTCCCCAGGTAGCCGAATTTGTCATCTATAGCTGTGACCTATTTGTCACCGATTGCTGTGTAATAAATTACAGGAAGTCAGTGGCTTCAAACAACACACATTTGCTGCCTTGTGGTTTCTCTGGGTCGAGAGTTCAGGCACAGCTCAGCCAAGCCTTCTGCTCAGAGTCCGTGGTGAGTCTGCCAAGGCGTCACCTGGGCTGCGGGCTGCAGAAGGGACTTCCGCTTCTGAGGCCAGGCAGGGGTGTTCTACATCCCAGCTCACCCCACTGGGGTGGGGCCCACCTCCAAGGTCACTCGCATGGCTGAGGGCAGGCCTGCCTATGTTTTCAGACAGGCTGATGGGACATGGATGGGTTTATTGGGCTGCTGGAGCAACTGGCAGCTTAGACAGAAACGTGTTGCCTGACAGTTGGGGGCTGAAGCTTGAGCTCCAGGGGCCAGGAGGGCTGGGTCCTCCTGAGGTTGTGGGGGCTCCACTGCAGTCCTCTCCCTGACTCTGTCTGCCAGCACCCTTGGTGTTCCTGGGCTTAGAGGTGCTTCACCCTTCTCTGCCCATCTTCACCTGGCATTCTTCCTGGGTGCAGGTCTGTGTGCAAAGGTCCTCTTTTGATAAGGACACAGGCATGTGAGACGAGGGTCTGCTCCACTCCAGTATGACCTCATCTTAACTCATCACGTCTATGACCCTATTTCCAAACAAGGTCACATTCTGAGGCACTGGGGGTTAGGACTTTACATATGAACTTGGGGTGGTGGACATGACTTAACCCATAACAGGATATGACCATCTTGTTTAGATCAGGAAGCTGAGGTGCAAGGCAATGGGAGACGTCTCTGCAGCGATGCCTTAAGCGTGCACAGTGCCCTGAGGTGCACTTGCTCACTGGCCTGGTGCTCTGACCTTCTCCACGTTTCATCCTGAACCCTTTCCTGCTCCTCTCCACACTGGTCCTGGGGACTGCACTGCACACTTGGGCTCTAGCTGTCTGCCTTCCATTTGGGCTTGGCCAACGGGGATGGCACCATCTTGAGATAGGAGGGCAGCAGGCGAGAAGGTGGGGAGCCTCCGTCATCTCCATTCCTTCCTGGTGGGGTGTTTGTAGCGGCTGCACCTCCCTGCAAGGCTCCAGCTCCCCTGGCCTGGGTCTCCCGGGTGAGGGTCACCAGTTACTCACAGATGCTTGGTTGTCCATTCTGAGTGCCTGAGCATCCCTGACTGGACTTCACTTCTACCCATGCCCCTCTACATTATTCCTTGTCTAACTTTTCAGAATCCCAGCTGGAGGTGCCATTTGTTTCCAGACGGCACCCTGATTGGTACCGCTTCCCGAGTTCCAATCATTTATCTTAGACAAACGGTGAGATAAAAATTATGCAAACAGTGAGAATGAATCACTGGTCTCCAGGGCTTCATAGAAACCATCTTGATCTGTTGGATATGAATTTATCCTAGGCAGGCCACATGAGGGGAAGGTCTGGGCCACAGTGCTTCTTATCCTGCAGCCAGCTAATGAAGATCCGGGCAGACAGAGTGCATGGTGCCAGGGCAGGCCTACTGTGGAGTGATAAACAAAACAAAACAACAAAACTCTGCATTGAAAACATAGGCTTGCTTGAAACCCGGAACCCAAGTGCAGCAGGCCTTGACTTCCCGGTCAGAATCTAGCACAGTGCTGCTCATCCTGTTCATTTTCTCTCCTCCTTCCCGAAGTACGAGGGGGCAGAGGCTCACCTGCCATGCCATGCGGTTGCCATGACAACCATGATGTTCCTGTCGGGTGCTGCCTCCTCTCCGTGCCTGGCAATGGGCCTGGCTCATTGAAATGTATTTCCGAAAGCCGGCCTGCACGGCTGCCTTTCATGATTATTGCTCAGAATGGAACCAGATGATGATTACGTTTTGCCAGGCATGGGGCATTATTTTCAAGCTCTCGGACAATCTCCCTCCTCTGGTGTATGGGTCTGGCTTTTGCACTAGCAGCTTCGTGTTTTAGCTGCTTTATCAAGGAATCCTTCCAAGGTCAAAGCCATAAAAACATAAAAATGTCTGCTATAAACCAGTGGTGATGCAGTTGTTGAATAGCTTACCTGTGCCCTGGATAGATCTCTTATTAGATTTTAAGACATTCAGATGGTTTTCTGGGAAGCAAATATATCTACACTTTTGTCAGTTACCACTTCAATGTGTTTTTCTGTAATAATATCATATTTCTGTCCTCAAATGAGCCATGGTGTGTGCTCAGGCTTGCATTTATGGTCCTGGAGTTCATTACGTGGAATAAACTTCAGAGGCTAAAGTATAAATACCAAGGCTGTCTGCGTCCAGGACGGTGAGGGGTGTGCCATGCGAGATGCATGCTGCTTCTCACTTTGACTACCTGCTGCCATAGCCAGGAGCTAACATGGGCTTTTGGAAACGGTTTTTTTTTTTTTTATTATTTTTTATTTTTTATTTATTTATTTTTTCCTGTGAGAACTTTCTACTAGATCTGATTGTTCAACAGAAGCTGTTTCCCTGATTCATCTCAACAGAGGCAGAAGTTCACTGCAGGGAGCTGATACAGGATAGTAGTTAAGTCCCCAGACCCTGGAGTCAGATCGCAGGGTCCAGGTCTCTCCTGTGCGACCTCAGCCAGTCTTCTAACTTGTCTTGACTCTGTTTTTTCTCTCTAAGATGAGGATAGTGATGGGGCCTCTTCATAGAGTTATTTTGAGCTTTGAATAAATTAGTGTTTGTAAAATCTTTAGAACAGCACATAAGTGAATTCAAATCTTTGCTAACTATTTAGGAATGCTGTTCAACATTGCCTTTCCTGACAACTTTTCTTGTCTGTTTTCTCTCCATAAAATGGAAATAATCATGGCACCTGCTTCATAGTTATTTAGAACTTTGAACAAATTAATGTTTATAAAACGTGTAGAACGGCACATAAGTGAATTCGAATATTTGTTAGCTATCTAGGAATGCTGTTCAACTGTGCCTTCACTGACAACTTCTTTGGTCTCTGTTTTCTCTCTCTAAAATGGGGATAATGATGGCACCCACTTGATAGTTATTTTGAACTTTGAACAAATTAGTGTTTATCAAATGTGTAGAACAGCACTAAGTGAATTCAAATATCTGTTAAATAAATATTTAGGAGTCCTGTTCAACAGTGCCTTCACTGACAACTTCTGTTGTTTTTAGACTGTATTTGTAAGCCAGGTAACTGTCCTGGAATTTGAGGGTGATGTTGGTAGGGTCACTGTATGAGAGCTATCTATTGTATCCATTTCATAACCACAAACATGAGATTTCACACCTTGTTCGTACGCAACTTTCCACCTGTTTGTGTCGGGTCTCAGGAGAGTCCTTAGGATACTTGAATGAGATGGCAGAATGCTAATCACTCCCTGGGCACTTTCTATGTGCTAGGTACTTTAGCAAACATTGAATCTGAATTATGTCATTTAGGCCCCAGGAAAGCCCTCTGAGGTGCGTAAGAATTGAGGAAACTGAAGCTCAGAGAAGTTGAGACTGGTCTAAGATCTCACAGTTAGTGATGGTGGAACAGAAAATTGAAGTCGTGATTCCTGTATCTGCTCCCAGAGTCCCTATTCTTTGCTATTACATATGCTTTCTTTTCTTTCTTTCTTTCTTTTTTTTGTCTATAGTTAATTCACTGCTTCCTGAGACCAATAAGTTTACAGATGGTCACCCCTTATACTCCAAACTTGGAACACAGTTGGCTTGCAGGAAATGTTTGCCGGACATAGGAATAAATGTTTGTTTCTTTCATCCTTAGAATTTTTACTGTGATCCCATAAATCTAGAGTCCTTAATTCCAATACCTTCTTGATATTCTTTGAGCCCACCACCAACTAAGTGAATTTAACTCATTTCCTAACAGTTTCTCCAACTTTATGTAGAGTTTGGGTAGAGAGAGATTTTAGTTCAAGTCCCAGAATTGCCACCTGGCAGCTCTATGTCTTTGGTCAAGTTATTTAATTAATTTATTACTTTTTTTTTGAGACAAGGTTTCCCTCTGTTGCCCAGGCTGGAGTGCAGTGGCACAATCATGACTCACTGTAGCCTTGACCTTTCAGGCTCAAGTGATCCTCTCAGCTCAGCCTCCCAAGAAGCTTGGGATACAAGCATGTACCACCACACTTGGCTGATTTTTGTATTTTTAGTAGAGACGGGTTTTTGCCATGTTGCCCAGGCTGGTCTTGAACTCCTGGGCTCAAGCGATCTGCCTGCCTTGGCCTCCTAATTGTCAAGTTATTTAATATCTAGCATTCACATTCTATATATTAAGGTTGATATATTGACATATCACTCTTGATATATTGATACATAAGGGATGATAATAATTATGTTTACCTTATAGAGTTATTGTAAATATTAAAGAGAAAATCTAGGGAAAGTGTTTAACACAGTAACTGGCAGAAAGAAGCATTTGATAGATGTTAATTGTTATAATAGTAGTATGTGTTATTGTGTTCAGTGCTTCCTTGGTGTGGGCTTGGCCAATCATATGCTGCCCTTCCCTTTTCTCCAGGGAAAAGGGATTCAGAGGTGATCTGTCCTGTTTTCTTTGAGATAACTATTGCTGCAAAATGGAATGACCCTGGGTATCTCTTAATCAGCACCTTGGACAGTACACAAGGCTCTGTCACGCTGGGGTGTACACAATCTCACTTTTCTAATCAGTTTCTATGATCGCTGCAGACAAAAGACTAACATGATCCTTTTTATCATGAATTTGTCTACTAATTTTTATATTAAACTGGCAGAACCAACAAGCTGATATGTTGTGAAAACATGACCTTTCTACATGAATTTCTAGTGTCAGGACTAATGATGCTCATTTCCTGATCTGCTCACCAGCAGTTTTTAAGATGCTGTATTTTAGTGGAGTACTATTTAGGGAAAGAACACTGTCATTATCATTTTAGCCATTATCTTGTCATTATTATTTCCTGTTATGTTTCAGACAAATCTTGTCCTAACTTACTGCAGTTGTATAGTTGTCTTGAAAAAGATATTAATGCACTAATTTTCTTTTATAAATTTATTTACTTTTCAAGTGACTTTTGGAAAGAAGACATGATTTGTCTTAAAGTAACTTTGCTTATGTGGTTACCACATGAAAAATATTTGGCTTCTTTTGACTGAGCCTGTATACACTGCCCACTGCTCCCTACCCCCTACCCCCTACCCTGGCCAACCAAAATTATTCCACAGAATGTGAATTTCATGAGTTCTCCACTAAAACACATGAAGCAATCTATATTCTTTCATTTATTAGAAGCTCTCTTATTGATGTTATGTCTGCCTTGCCTTAGCATCATACCAGCGAATGCATCTTACAGATGTTAAAGCAGTCATGAGCCCAAGCAACCTGTTATCCAATTTAATCCAATGCTGTGGAAACGACTTTAACATTGGTTTCACAATTCATGTAGTTAACATGGGATCTGAAATCACTGGATGCAGTTTTCTCAGTTTAAAGCTATTTTAAGCTCATAATTCATGATTTACCACTAACATAATGTGAAACTGCAAGGCTACGTGGTGATTTGGAGATTTAATGTAGGAATCCACTTCTGTGGGATGACTGTAAGGCCCCTTTGTGGAAAAGAATTACTTGTTTTTTTGTTTTGTTTTGTTTTGTTTTTTTTTGTTTTTTTTGTTTTTTTTTTGAGACGGAGGAGTCTTGCTCTGTCACCTAGGCTGGAGTGCAGTGGCCAGATCTCAGCTCACTGCAAGCTCCGCCTCGGGGGTTTACACCATTCTCCTGCCTCAGCCTCCCAAGTAGCTGGGACTACAGGCGCCTGCCACCACGCCCGGCTAGTTTTTTGTATTTTTTAGTAGAGACGGGGTTTCACCATGTTAGCCAGGATGGTCTCGATCTCCTGACCTCGTGATCCGCCCGTCTCGGCCTCCCAAAGTGCTGGCCTTACAGGCTTGAGCCACCGCGCCCAGCCCAGAAAAGAATTACTTCTAAGTGGAAATCTTCCTTGATGCTTGCTTTGGGTCTTTGCAGCATTGGAGGAACCCACTGCAATACTACAGATGGGGTCCCTTCTGTTTCCTTGGGTTCCTATCTCACCTTGCTCTATTTGTGTATTTTATTTTGTCAAGAATGCACAATCCTATAAACAGGGCAAAGGGAACTAATTACTAGGCATTACATCACCCCTGTAATTTACTGTTGGACTAGCAGCCCTTGCCAAAGCAATAAGATAAGAAAACAAATTAAGAAATCTATAGAACAGGCAAAGAAGAAAATTATCATGATTTGCATTCTATATTTTTAAAAATAGCAAACTAAGGGGCATTCATTTATTGTTTAGATTAACATTTCTTTTTCTTGCAACATCCAAGTGCCTATGGTCATGTACCCGTGAACACATATAAGACAAGTGAGAAATATCTCATGAATCCAATCATGGGAAACATTCTCTGGGCTTCTAGGGTGATAGCACAATTATATGAATTGTTTTCCTGCCATTTAAGCCCCTCTGATGCCAGCTTCTTTCCGCCTTTCTCTACCAGCATGACTGGCCAGGCTAGCTGGTAGAGATCCTGTTTTCCAGGTGTGGTTTGGACTTCCACACCTGGGGCTCTTGCTGGAGTCACCCTCCTGTTCGTAATTCCTGCTTCACTTGATTAAATCTTCTGAGAGTTAGATCAAGTAGCATCTTTATTCACCCGTATCCAATCAATAATGAACATAGACTGGTGATTCTCGTGGATCAGGTAATGTGGGATCAGCCATGAACAGCATATAGACACCAGCTTCTGGGAGGTGGTGCCACACATCATGCCACCACATTTTAGATACACATAGGTGCTTGCCTTCCAATTAATGTGCTGCACCCACTTTTCATCTCAGTAACTTTGTGATTACTTATGCGCAGCTTTATAAAGTCACTTATGTTCCATAAATGTCATTTTAAAACTTTCTTTTTATTTATGTCTCTGCTTTCCCAAGGAGAACATAAGCTCCGTGAGGACAGAGATTACCTTTTATGTCATTTAGAATCTCCCAGAGAACTTAATACATCACCTCAAGTGTAATAAGAAAACCAAATGTATTTGTTAAATCATGGATGAATGGGCAGAGGGCCACCCACATCATGTCTGATGACATGGCATTTTATAGTTTAATTTTTAACCTTTTTTATTTTGCAGTATGTTTAGACTCACATAAGCACGACAAAAATAGGACATAGTTGTTCAGGAGTATGCTCTTTACCCAGCTGACCCCCGTGGAAACATCATTCACCACCGTGGTACCGTGACCACAGCCTGGACACCAACGTTCCCGCAATATAATTAACGAAAGTACAGACGCCATTCAGAATTATTTTCATTTGACTTTGAAGGTTTCAGCCTATTTCATCTTCGCTATGTCATCATTTTTACCATTCAAATAAAAATGTTCCTGGCCTGTTTTTATGTTTGCAGAAGAAAGCTTTCTGAGCATCATCACTTTTCTCTATGTGATTCTTTTAAATGGAAATATTTTGGGTGAGCAAGTTGTAGGTCCTCTTTAGTCTGAGACAGAGAAATGGAACCTACATGAGCAGCGTACAAAAGCCACAGTTGATATTCCCTCTCCTGAGACAAACACGCTCGCTCATGGCCTTTCTCTTCCCATAGTTCCAATGTAGATGATAACTACCCTTTGTTTTCACAAGTACTTGAATTACATCAACAGCATGTACTCAATGAGATGCCATCTCGCACCGTCAGAATGGCTATTGTTAAAAAGCCCAAAAGTAACAGATGCTGGCAAGGTGTTGGAGAAAAGGGAACGCTTGGATACTGTCAGTGGGAGTGTGGATTAGTTCAACATTGTAGAGAGCAGTGTCCTGACTCCTCAGAGTTAAGAGCAGAAATACCATGGACCCAGCAATCCCATTACTGGATATATACCCAGAGGAATGTAAATCATTTTACCATAAGGACGCATGCATGTGAATGTTCATTGCAGCACTGTTCACAGTAGCAAAGACATGGAATCAACCCAAGTGCCCATCAATGACAGAATGGATGAAGAAAATGGGGTACATGTACACCATGGAATACTATACAGTCATAAAAAAGAATGAGATCATGTCTTTTGTGGAAACATGGAAGGAGCTGGAGGCCATTATCCTCAGCAAACTAACATAGGAAGAGAAAACCAAATACTGCATGTTCTCACTTGTAGGTGGGAGCTAAATGATGAGAACAGGTGGATGCAAAGGGGAACAACAGACACTGGGGTCTACTTGAGAGTGGAGGGTAGGAGGAGCAGAAAAGACAACTATTGGGTACTGGGCTTAATTCCTGGGTGATGAAATAATCTGTATGACAAGTCCCTGTGAAATGAATTTACCTGTGTAACAGATCTTCATTTGTACCCTAAGCCTAAAATACAAGTTAAGAAAAAGCACTGTACTGTTTTATCCCTTGACAGTAGCCAAAGATCACCAAGTCATTGTCACCTTTATTTAAAAACTGTTGTGGTATCATTCCCCTAGGATGGGCATCAGATGCCAGCTTAGTCCACATAGTATGGGCTGGTTTTATTTTTATTTTTTTGGTTTTGTTTTTGTTTTGTTGTTTTTTGAGACAGAGTCCTGCTCTGTCGCCCAGGCTGGAGTGCAGTGGGGTGATCTCGGCTCACAGAAAGCTCCGCCTCCTGGGTTCACACCATTCTTCTGCCTCAGCCTCCCGAGTAGCTGGGACTACAGCCACCCACCATCACGCCCGGCTAAATTTTTTGTATTTTTTAGTAGAGATGGGGTTTCACTGTGTTAGCCAGGATGGTCTCGATCTCCTGACCTCATGATCTGCCCGCCTCGGCCTCAGTAGGGGCTGTTTTATTTGGATTTGAGGATGCTCTCGTTTGGTTCAGTGCTGGAGAAAATGATGAAATATCCACCAGTCTAAAGTTACATGTTTGAGTTAGGCGGTCCTCCCCAAATGAAATCATATTGAATAAAATCCCCTATGTCTACATTTCTTACAAGTTTTCTAGGTGTATTTAATTAGGGGTAAAATGAAATTATTAGCACAGATGTAGAAGTTTTCTGAGAGATACTTTTGCAGAATTATTGGCACCGAGTCAGTTTCACAAAAATCCTTTGAAAAATACCTTACTGCAGGGCTGCTGATCAAGAGTGGCCACCTCAGGAGGGGTCTCACTCGACTGAAACAATGTCCAAGAGTTAGGCCGGGCGTGGCGGCTCACGCCTGTAATCCTAGCACTTTGGGAGGCTGAGGGGGGCGGAGCATGGGGTTAGTCAGGCGTTCCAGACCAACCTGATTAAAACAAAGTCCAAGAGGTAGGCCGGGCGCGGCGGCTCACGCCTGTAATCCTAGCACTTTGGGAGGCCGAGGTGGGCAGACCATGGGGTCAGGAGTTCGAGACCAGCCTGGTCAACGTGGTGAAACCCCGTCTCTACTAAAAATACAAAAATTAGCCAGGCATTGTGGCAGGAGCCTGTAGTCCCAGCTACTTGGGAGGCTGAACTTGGGAGGCTGAGGCGGAAGAATTGCTTGAACCAAGGAGATGGAGCTTGTAGTGAGCCAAGATTGTGCCACTGCTCTCCAGCCTGGCTGACAGAGTGAGACTCTCTCAAAAACAAGCAAGCAAAAAAACCACAAAGTCCAAGAGGTAACAAGGGTGTGACGAGCATGTCCCCTGGGAAAGATCAGAGATGGAATTTTAAGGGCAGTTTTGTGGGCATCATGACAGATCACGTGAAAACATATTGTAGCCTGATAAGCTGGGGAGATTCACAATCTTAGCTTTAGCTATGAAAATGCAATGGAGGGCATGGAAATAAAACATGAAACTCTTAAATTACCCATTGCATTTTACCTACAGAGACTGAACGTGGAGACCATTCCAGAAATGGTGGCAAAGGGGAAGATGAGAAATTAGAGAGATATGGTGCTTCAGAACTCTGTGCCTCAGTTTGACTCTGTGTATTTCAGGCCTCAGAATCATGCCTGTCACTCTTGTTCACATTCCTAACTTCATGGCCCGAGTGGAACACGCCATGGGCTTCTTGTCTTCCGCCACTTCTGTCCGTGCTTTGAATGAGAGTCCATTTTGGTCTTTGTTGTTCTTTGGATCATGGTCAGTCACCAGAGGGTGACCAGGGCAGGCTTTTCTGCTGAAAGTGGCTACTATGTAACACGTGACCATCCTTAGCCCCATACATGAAGGTCTGTGCATCATCAACAGCAGAATTACAAGACATTCAGTAGGCAGAAAGAGATGAAAGAGAGGGATTAGGCCTTTCTTGGTAGAAACCTCCTGCTTAGAAGCTTAAATGAATATTTCTTAAGTATAATAAGTTTCTCTAATCTGTCTTCACTGAGATGAAAAACAAAAGAATACTGGAGAGTGGGAACGAGCGTGGGCAGTTTTCTGTGATCGTGCTTTGCTCTGAGATCCCCCTGGCATCAGGAGAGAGTTACTGAAGAACCAGTTGGGAATCGCTAATGATGCAGCCGTGTCCTGATCTTCCCCATTTCAGGGCTGACATGAGAGAGTAGCTCAGGCATTTCATTTCCTTTTGCAGCAGGGATCGATGTAATATCCGTACCTTGTTGCCAGGCCAGCATTGTTGCTTTGGGGTTTTATGATGTCTCAAGGCCTCAAAATGGAAACTGTTGGGAGACAATTTCTGTAGCTAGTGTTAGCATGAAAAGTAGACCTTTGATTAACATGACAATAAGTCTAACATTGTAAAATAGGATAGTGAGAAAACAGGCTGCCTTTGGGCTCTGCGTTGCAGGTGATGTTTTCATTAATCAGAGACGTGTGTTTCTAAACAATCCACACAACTGTGCCCAAAAGATATTTCCCCCCGTTATTTGGGACAGGAAACCAACTACACTAAGTAATATTAAAGAAACTCAAGGCTTGGAGAACTCTTTCTGTGTGAGCATATGCATGCTTAAAGATGTTTTTTAGTTGTCTTCAACATTAGAAGAGCCCTAACTGTCTTGAGCTTTGCTGTATTAGGTGAAAACATACAGAAGCATTTTTGTTTAAAGAATAGAGAAGACACAGACATAAGACACAGATTACCCAGTCTGCATTTTATTTTCACAGTCTCAGTGGAAGTAGGGGTACAGGGAAATACTTCCCTGATATGAGAAATACAACAGCAATGGTAACTAACAGCTGTCCCTCCTCCTCCCAGCACTGGCGAGATGAAAGGGAGTGGGTGGGGGTTGTACTGGGTCAACGGACGAGTCATCTCACAGGGCCGGCCTCTCATTCCATCAAGTGAAACCACAGGGAAATAGGCCAGGGTTGCCAGCACTTCCAACTTGACAGAAGTCAGAAATCCAGACTTTCCATGTAAATTGTTTTGATTTTGAAATATTGGCAGATAACAAATTAAAAAACAAAAGAGTCAGTTTTTAAAATCACTGCGTTGACTAACACATCCACGTGCAGCCTGGTGGGCTGCCAGTTTACTGGTCTCCTTCTAGACATGGAGATTTCGTTTTGCACAAAAAGAAGGTTGTTTCTGGAAAATAACAATATCGTATTTTCCTAATCTTTGAAGAATGTTGACAGAAATAAGCAGTAGACTGGGCACGGTGGCTCATGCCTGTAATCTCAGCACTTCGGGACGCTGAGGTGGGCAGATCCCTTGAGGCCGGGAATTCGAGACCAGCCTGGCCAACTGGCAAAACCCCATCTCTACTAAAAGTACAAAAATTAGGTGGATATGGTGGCACACACCTGTAATCCCAGCTCTTTGGGAGGCTGAGGCAGGAGAATCACTTGAACCTGGGAGGCAGAGGTTGAAGTGAACTGCATTCCAGCCTGCGTGACAGAGCGAGACCCTGTCTCAAATAACTAACTAACTAACAAAAAAATTAGCCAGGCGTGGAGCTGGGCACCTGTAGTCCCAGCTACTCGGGTGGCTGAGGCAGGAGAATCACTTGAACCTGGGAGGCAGAGGTTGCAGTGAGCCGAGATTGCACTACTGCACTCCAGCCTGGGCAGCAGAGTGAGTGAGACTCCATCTGGGAAAAAAAAAAAAAAAAAACCAAGAAAAGAAGCAGTGATGTTTGTAATTGCTCAATGAGATCCCAAAAGGGGACAGGACTCTCCCATGAGGGGCATAAGTCATACTAAAACCCACTGCTGTGTGTCTCTTAGTCATTTCTTTACCCAAGTTGTGTTATGATTTTTTCCCTACCACGCTAAGAATGGAACTAAGTCCTTTTTGATGAGCCCTAAATCCTGTGGCTTTGTTTTTCCACGATCCCATAAATGAGGTAAGAACGGTATTGGTACAGAATTATTTTAAACATCTGTGTGAAAAATGGGACCCGCACGTTCTCACATGCTTCTGGTGTTGAGGCAGCAGTGATGGCTGGTGGAGAGGGAGATTTGACGGCTTTGAAGAAGATTCTGCTTTATCCCTGTG
This sequence comes from Piliocolobus tephrosceles, assembly GCF_002776525.5. Lineage (NCBI taxonomy): Eukaryota > Metazoa > Chordata > Mammalia > Primates > Cercopithecidae > Piliocolobus > Piliocolobus tephrosceles. The sequence goes on along the minus strand of NC_045443.1, from coordinate 128,179,933 downwards.
ACATGGCGCTCCTCTCTCCACCCCAGACGTGACACTCGATGGTGGCCCTGAACTGGGCTCGTTCCTCCGTCATGTTACCCCAGCTGGGGTCTAGAGGGATGCACCTGAGAGAAATACAATGTCAGTCTCGAGTGTGAGCCACGAATGCAGTTTTACATTTTTGAGCAGCCACGTTACAAGAAAGTAAAAACAAGTGAAATGTACTTGAAGGATGTATCTTTATTTAACCTAATACACCTTAAATATCACTTCAAAAGGAAATCAATCTAAATTCATTTAAATCAATATTTTATCATATAATTTATAATACCTTATTTTACATTTTTTTGGCATTGAATCTTGAAAATCTGGTGTCTACGTTACACGTAGGGCACATGTTGGTTGAGACAGCCACGTTTCAAGTGTTCAGCAGCTGCAGGTCAGCAGCGGCCCCTGCATGGGACAGCAATTACGTGTCTGATTCTAACATCTGCTGTGCTCAAGATGTGCTAAGTACCAGGGAGTTCTTGTGAGAAACTTCTGCCTTTGAGGACCTTATAGTCTTGTTTGTAAAAAATTTTCCAAATGAAACACTTGAAAAACCACTATAAATAGGTACAATTTAGTCCCCAAATAGATTTACCAGTAAACTGTTTTATGAGTGAATGTGAGATTTTGAGATTTTGTTCAATGGATGCCAAAAAAAAAAAAAAAAAAAAAATGCTTGACCCCTGTCCTGCCAGAGACACTTCTTTCAGAATACGTTCCTGAGGCAGAGGCGCATTCAAGAACTAGAAGCTGATGCACTGTGCTACAGTTTCCACTCTCACCTGTGCTCTCTCCGTCTATCTTAGCAGGTAACCTGAAGTATAAAGGCCTCCAGTTCTGTGGGAGGCGGAGACGGGCAGATCACCTGAGCTCAGGAGTTGGAGACTAGCTTGGGCAACATGGTGAAACCCCGTCTCTACTAAAAAAAAAATAGCAGAGTGTGGGGGTGCGTGCCTGTAATCCCAGTTACTCGGGAGGCTGAGGCAGGAGAATCACTTCAACCTGCGAGATGGAGGTTGCAGTGAGCTGAAATCATGCCACCGCACTCCAGCCTGAGCGATAGAGTGAGACTCCATCTCAAAAAAAAAAAAAAAAAAGAAAGCCTCCAGTTACATCTGAATCTAAATCTTGGATTATAACACACTGCTGCCTGCTATGGTGTAGGCCTATAAAAAATGACCAGCGTGCTAAGATGCTAAAAGGAGTGAGAGCGCAGGGAGAGAGAGAGAGGGAGCGAGTGCTGTCTTCTCTGCGGCAGTCTTGCTGGTTGTCCTGCTTACTGTATCTCAGCATCAATGGGTAGGATCAGGCTTAAAGGGGGACCTGGACCAGCTGACCAACCCTGTCCCAAGAAGCAGCAGAGTGCTTCCCATGCGGTGTGGCTTAAACGCAGCGCTAGACAAAACAGATTAACTAAAGCACCTATTGGGGAGGAGAGAAATATTGCAGAGGCATCTCCTCCCCTTCCAGGACAGTGAGAGGGTGGAGTGCGTGGCCAGGAAGTGAAGGTGGTCAGGACAGAAGACGAAGGACATCAAAAGGCCTTATAGATAGGATTTGGATAAATGGAGAGATGGGGGAAAGGCAAAACTGCCCTTAGATGTTTGAGACAAGAATGGTAGGTTCCAGGCTATGTAAGATTCTCTGAGGGATCTAATTAAAATTTCTCTCAGAAACGAAGATGGGTGATCAAAAGGTGGTTTGCATAGGAAAACAAAAACAGGTTAAAACGGTGACAACCCTACCAAATACCTTCAAGAGAAACATTCTATTAAATCGGAATCCTGAGTCCCTAGCAGGAAAGGTTTCCAAAGCTCAAGAGGCATAAAGTGACTTAAATTGCTGTTAAATTGGCAGCAAGGAAAACATTTAGCTGACTGTCAAGACACAGCAGTGCCTGAAACTCATAGGTGAAAGCACTTTTTTTTTTATACCTAGTGCACCCAACTTTATTTTCATGATGTGGCCAAATTCATGTGGTCATTGTGCCGTCTCCTTGGGTTCCTGTAGATCTGGGGGAATGGAGGAAATCTTTCTTTTAACGAAAAGAGGTGGCCCTCATCACTCTCCGTGGCCGATTCCTTGTGAGGCATCTTCATGTTTCCCAATCTATAGGGCTCACCTTTGGAGAAGAGCTTTGAATCTCCAAGCCTCTTCAGCCTGCTGGTCTACCTACCCTTTCTGTTTTCTGCTGGCCTGGCTCTTTTTGCAGCAATATGGTTGGTATGGGCTAGAATGTTTATTGAACTAGAAAGACAACTCCCATTTCCTTTTCCAAACAAGTACTTTAAACTTTTTAAAATGTATTTTTCCCAAAACATGAGATAATGATTACCAAAGAAGTGGCCATATTTGGGGGCACATGGCTAATCAGTGTATGAAAAATGTCAAGGGCTACAAACCAATTCAAATAGCAAGATAATGGGGATTTTCCCTATGAAATCAATAGTTTAAAGAATGCTAATGCTGATGTTGACAAAGGAGTGAGGAAACACCATTCAAGTACACTGTCCGTGGAGGAGAAAGTTCGAGTCATCTTTCTGGAAGGGCGTTTAGCCTGACAGCCTCACTAGAGCAGAATATTGAAAGATAAATGTGGGAACGACAAGCACATAGCTTCTCAGTTCCTCATCCACCCCTGAGAGATGGGAAGGACAAATTGACAGCCTAATTTGGAGAAATTACATATCCACTAGTCAGCAACCCTCCACCCCCACAGATTTGTCCAGCAACCAACTCACAAGAGCCACAGAAATGTGTTAATGGATGAATGAGGAACAATGGAAATGTATACCATGGCTTTCTATTTCTTAAAGCATCCCCATAAACCAGTTGTGTTCCTATTTACAACAGAAAGAATGTTTGTCCCATTTGCCATGGAAAACTTGGGGTCCCACTGAATGAAATTCATTTTCCCAGAGGTTGAATTGTCTTGGTCAAGACAGATTGTGTCTAGAGTCACAAGGACACTGATGACTGCGTGTGTCTTGTTGGGCTGCTGGCCTCTATTCTCCTTCCTTGACTGTGGATATTAGAATAGTATTGTCGTGCAGAGCAAATCATTTTTGATAAGTACAAGATTATTCCTTTAATAATTCTTCAAAACTGTGAAGTTCGGGAACTCTCCCTCATCTCCCACCCTCTTCTCAAATTTGATTGGCTGTTTCCTTTCTCTGCAGCAGGATTATGTGTGTTTTCAAAGGCAGGCGATTCAACAGATAATTTGTGATAAAAACTCATCTCAGATTCTAGGGGAATGGGAGAACTGATGGTGCTGGTTTGAACTTTAGCAAGAGTATTGTAGACTAGATTTGATGTCTTATGGAAAATGTGCATATGTTGGGGTCCTGTCACCCATCTGTCTCCCCGACAAGACTGCAGCCACTTCCTGCTGCTTCTCCAAAACCCCAAGCACTTGCTTTTCTCAGGGCCTTTGCATGCACCACCCCCTCTGCCATTCTTTCACATCATTCAGGCCTCTGCTCTAAAATTTCCTAGCCAGCATCCTTTCTTCTCTCTCTTAGTGCTTACTTCATCTTGTCTTCTTCATAGAACATATTTTTACCTGACATACCACTTTTCTGTCTACATTTTCCCAATAAGGGTGTGAGTTCTATGATAGCAGGGGTTTTGCCTTCTGTGGTTTCTGCTGTACCCCAGTGCTGAGATGATGCCTCCACTTAGAGCCTCTGAGTATGGTTGTGCCAAAAGTCACCTTGCCAACACTCAGCCCAATGGCTAGGTCTGCCAAGGGGGCATTAGCTTGCTCAGAAGAGACCCTCGCTTAGTTTACATAGAGGCATCCCATGAGCTAGTACACCTAGAAAGCGTTCAACACACATTTATTAGATGAGTGGAATGAACACAATAATACAAATACAGTGTCTGCAGCATGGCTTGGCACCTGGAAGGTGTGACGTAAATGTTGCTTCTGGTGCTGTTCAGCTGTTGCTCCTGATAGCAATTTCAACTCCATGGCCAGATGATGCCTGCATTAGAACATTTCAAAGAAAACATTTCCAATTTCCCTTGGCAAAGAAATCATAGACTAAAAGGCTTTCATTGGCATGGCATTGAGATCACATTTTAAAATAAGCTGATGAGTAAACATCTATATTCAATGAGAGGAAGGAAGTCACTTTCTTAGGCCCAGTGAGTACAGCTGTGTTTTCAGCATTTGCAGTTAAATAATGAATCATTCCATGATCTTTACTCAATATCATCCACAAGTTGCCTTCATTTAGTTTGGTATAAGAAGAAGAAACACTCCAAAATGCCTCAGCATCAGACTGGAGAGAAAGCAGTGACCTGTGGACGCCACGAAGAATTACCATAAGGAAATAATCCTAGAGGATTATTGGAGAAAGCAAGCGTCCATGCAGTGTGTGAGCTAACCTGAAGAAGGATCTCTAATCTCAGAGTTTCAGGGCAGGGGAAGTGAGGGAAGAAGATGAGAGACAGGAGGATGCCTGCTCCATAGAGAGAGTTTGCACGGGAGTGCAGTGTGCTCTGCTCATTTTCTTCTTTTGATTTTAATGAGTGTGAACTCTGTGGCCCTGCAGTGGCCTCTCGCTCTGGATCGAGCAGGGCAGTCACCCCTCCTCTCCCATCCTGTGATCGCTGATGTTAGCAAGCCAAGAGTGTTCATCTCACCTCTTGGTAGCCCTCCAAGCCTCTCTGGTTCCATCTCTGTGGATTGTCAACACCACTGCATTTCTCAGAACAGAAACTCGGAACCCCTTCCTTGCTCTACCTCCCACATGAAACCCATCATCACATCCCCTTGAAATACCCAGAAACTGTTACTGAAATGCCAGGGGCTTGGTCTAGGTCCTATTGCTCACCACGCGAAAGCCAATCACTGAGACCATCAGTATTGCCAGGGAAGAAGGGTTTTAATGGGGTGCTGCAGTTCAGGAGATGGGAGAGCAGTCTCAAGTCCATCTCTCTGACCGACTAATAGTAGGGGTTTACATAGCAGGAAGAAATTTAGCCATGTGTGGGGAAAACAGGAATTAGGGAGGGAGTTGGTCTGCAGGAAGCAGGTGGTCCCTTAGATAGTCATGATGGTGGAGGCTCTGGTGAGTCACTGTCCAGATGCGGTGACCTGGTGAGTTTCAGTTCCATGATGCTCTCTGGAAGACCTGATGGTCAGTTTCCTGAGAAAGAAACTCAGATAAGTCCAATTTCTCAAGTTTCAAGACTGGGAGGATCATAGACAAATGCAACTGTCTCAAGTTTCAAGACTGGGAGGATCATTTTCTAAGTTTTTTCAAAGAAACCATAAACATCAGTTCTATGAGACAACTAAGCTGATTTCAAAACTGGCCCTGCAGTTACATTAATTCACCCCGTCATGAAAAGCGTCCCTCCGTGTGCCTCCCTTCTTGCGCATGATTCCTTAATTCACCTGCCTTTGTCTGTCTCAGCTGACCACACCAGCCTACCCAGGCGTCTGCCCAGGGCCTTCCCTCATCCACCAACAACCTGTCTTCCCATCCATCCTCTTCCCAAGGCCGTCCTTTCAAAGCATACATTGGATGAAAGCTACTCTCTTGCTCTCAACCCTGCACTGGTTTCCATCAACTTTTGAACAAAACCCAAGTTCCTGCCATAGCCTACACCTGGCCACCTCATCTACTGCATTTTCCACGATGCCTTCTCCCCAGCTTGCTCCACGTTACCATGTTTGTGGGTTCTGCTCCCTCTGCCTAGAGCTCCTCCACAGCACTCCCGCTCTTCCTTCCTTCACGTCTTTGCTCAGACGTCACCTCCTTTGATCACATTTTCTAGAAATCTCTACATTTGTTTCCTCCTTCACATTCCTAGATCCCATTCACTGACACTGTTCTTTATATGTTATATATATTATATAAACGTAGTATATTTTATGTATGCATCCACTGACACCATTATATAATACATGTCTGTGGGGAAATAAGGAAACAAGTAATATAAACATTATACACAAATTGTAAATATGTATATGTATATTTACAAAGCTCAGTGATGATAGGGATTTTTGGAAATGAGTGAATATGGATGTGTTCCAATAAAACTTTATTTAAAAGGGGCAAGCTGGACGTGGCCCGCAGGCCATGTTTTCTGAAGCGTGGTCTAGAAAGCCACAGAAGATCATCGGCAGCCCCAGGAGCTCTGCAGAGCCGAGGGCATGCCCTGCAGTTTTGCCACCCTCAGGCCCACCCTGCCCAGCTCTGACCACCCTGCTTCCTCCCACCTTGCCTGGTGCTAGAAATGCGAGGCGATGGGCCCCCACCCGATCCCCAGGCAACATGGGCAAGGAAGAGTGGGAGCGGGAAGCCACGTTTGTCGCTGCCCATGACTCTCAAGCCTCTCTGGGGGAGCCTGTGAAGTCGGCTGGGAGCCGGCTGTATTTGGTTCTCTGCTCCCCAGGCCTGGCAGCAGCTCTGTAATGCTCATGACTCACTCTATTGATGCAAATGCTATAAAATTCATTTTGCCATTTTAGAAAACATAGTTGCTTATTATAGCTCAGAGGTTCAAGAGCTGAAGTGTGCAGACTCTGGCATGCCGGGTGGCACACGGAGGAAGGCTTTTCATGACAGTGTGGATTCATGTACATGCAGGGCCAGTTGTGTGCATAGCTGGGCAGGTGTCTGGGTGCTGGAGGAGTGGCGCTGAGTGATTCAGGGATTCGTTGTGTGATCTTTCGTAAATCATCTCACTTCTCTGAATTGAAGTTTCTGAGGGATCCCAGAAATGGGTAAGGGCAGTGAGGTCCAAAGACAAACATACGGACGTTTACAGCTAATTGTGACCGTGTGGAAATGCAGACCCAAGATCACCAAATTTTCTGATTTTTTTTTTCCACCAGAAAGAACTTTTGGGGAGAATATATAGAAAGAAGAATGCACTTTAACATATTATTTGTATTCTTTCATTTTTATATTAAATGTCCTATTTTTAAATGTCCGAATGACACTATTCAGTAACTCGGGGCCAGGGAAAACATCTCCATGGTCAAAAGCAGTCCTGAGCTGCCATCTTGGATCATCTCTTTCTTGCCACACTGAGGAATGCATGAGGCCCTATTTGTTTTTTCACACTGAGGGTTCTACTGACCTGCATTTTGCTTTTGTCGGGGTTTGGAGTCTAGTGATCCCGTGTGAATAAAATGGAAACAGCAAATTTGTTGATAATTCCACCCTTCCTTCTGGAGGGAGAGGGAGTAAGAGCAGGTGTGCTTATAATGAGCAGTCATTTCACCTTGAGTCCAGCCAAAGGGGCATTTTCCAGCATGATCTGAGCTTAGAGCTGAGCACTGACATGGCCTCGCTAATGACTTCTCCATGCTAGACAGACAGGCAATCTCATTTCCCCCTATAAGAAGCAATCAGGGTGCATTGCTCTGTTCTCTGGGGCTGATGAATTTATGATAGGACAAGAGTTTCCTTTGCAATTTGAGATGCACCGTGTGGGTGCAACCTGGACTGAGAATTCTGCATGAGGTGAACAGAAACCCACCTTCATCTTCCTTCTAATATGCACCCAGATCTTGCACACAGGCTGGTGATTTTAACCTTCCCGATGACCCCACAGAGGTCTGGGTCAGGATACTCATTTCTCCCAGAGAGGGAAGTGAGACTTCAAAGAGGTTACGTCATTTGCTGATGGCAATACGGCAAGCATGTGGGGATGCTGGAAGGCCTCCAAGGTCCTGCCCTGCATCTCTGTTGGCCTTGTACTGTGGGGTGATGGAGCCACCTTCTTTCCCAGCCCTTCTCCCTGTCTTACACTGCCAGTGGCAAAACGAGATTCATGAAAATAAGTTTCAGTCTTATGAGTGTCAGCTACAGAGGCAGAAGGCAAACCTTTTGGGGTAAAGCCAATAAGCGAAACTGTGGCTTCGTGTCTGCTTGAAATACATTCTATGGAACCAACCCCAGCATCCGCAAATACACAGCTGCAGTCGATGTTGTGTTTAGGAAGAGCTGGGGTGTAAGAGGCCCTGGTGGCATCATTGTTCTCCCCTGGAATGCCATCCAAGGCACCACACTGCATCTGGCCATCATGCCTCCTTACTGAGAGTTTTCTTACTGAGATTTGTGAGAGTTTCTCAGTCCCTCCTTGTTTATTGTACCTTGATACTTTTTAACAGTACTGGCCAGATATGTTGCAGAATATCTCCCAATTTGGGGTTGCCTTCTGTTTTCCTATGATTAGAATGGGGTTCTAGGCTTTTGGAAAAAGTACCCCAGAGAGGAAGTGCCCTCCCCGTCATGCCATGCCAGGGGCTTCACAGTATCAGTGCGACTTGCTGCTGGTGCTATCAGGCATGGTCACTCGGTGAAGGTGGCATCTGCAAAGTTGCCGTTCCTCTCTATCTCACTTCAGGAAGCAAGTCGCCAAGTCCAGCCCAGGGTTGAGAGGAAGGAAATTAAGCTCTACATACTGGGATTTTATTTGACTTAAATTAAATTTAAAAGTAAATAGCTAGGCATGGCTGGTGGCCACCATATTGGACAGCAGGGACCTGCAACAACTTGTATACTCCAGGGTCCAGTTGGTTGGAGAATAGATTATTGCAGAAGTTGGCCAATCTGTAAGTGCCCAAGGGTTGACTATGGCTGAAATAAATGGAAGTCTAGATACTATTGTGCAGTCGGGGTATGATGGTGAAATTTTCTGATGCTAATAAAGAATTCTAAAGACCTTTTGGAAACCATTACTGGAGGGGGATTCGTAAAATCCAGCAAGAGCTTGGTCTTCATTCTTGAGGCTTGGTTATTTGGAATAAATTCAGCCAGTCAGTGTTAAGCATAGAGATTAACAGTGTTGACCTATTCTGGGGTCGTGGGCATTTGAGGAGCCCGGGGATAACCAGGGATGATGTCTGTTAACCCAACATGATATTTACGTTTATGGATGAGAACCTGTCCCCCAGCTCCGCATGCCCGTCTGTCTCTGCTTCTCTCTCCCTTGTTTTTGTACGTACCCTCCACACTATTACTTAAATGCCTTATGTCTCCTTTTTTCCATCCACAAAATGGGGATTAAAAATAATGCTGCAACTAGGCGTGATGGCTCACGCCTGTAATGCCAGTACTTTGGGAAGCCGAGGCGGAGAGATTGCTTGAGCCCAGGAGTTTGAGGCCAGCCTGGGCAAATTGGTGAAACCCTGTCTCTACAAAAAATACAAAAAAAAATTAGTGGCTGTGGTGGCACATACCTGTAGTCCCAGTTTCTTGGGGGGCCTAAGACAGGAGGATCACTTGAGCCCAGGAGGTTGAGGCTGCAGTGAGCTGAAATTGTACCACTGCACTCCAGCCTGAGTGACAGAGCAAGACCCTGGCTCAAAAATATATAATATATAGATAATATATATTATATATACTTTTATATATTATATGTATTATATATTATATATATTTTATATATATATAAGAGAGAGCTGCGTTTTACATGTTTGTTGCAAGGATTAAATGAGTTAGTCTATGTGATGGTGCTTAGATTAGTACTTGTGCAGTGTGTTAGTCACTGTTGTTATTAATATTATTATTTTTAGAGACAAAGTCTCATTCTGTTGCTTGCCCAGGCTGGAGTGCAGAGGCATTATCTTGGCTCACTGCAGCCTTGACCTCCTGGGCTCAAGCGATCCTCCTGCCTCAGCCTCCTGGGTAGCTGGGACTACAGATGTGTGCCACCATGCCCAGCTAATTAAAAACAATTTTTTAAATTACTTTTTAGTTGAGACTGGGTTTTGCTATGTTGCTCAGCCTGGCCTCAAACTCCTGGCCTTACCTAATTCTCCCACCTGGGACTCCCAAAGCCCTGGGATGAGGACCATGAGCCACTGCACCCAGCTAATTAAGGTTCTTTTTTCAAAGCATTATCATAAATTTATCGGCCCCAGAGAACAGAGCAGCAGCTGCTCACTAAGGAGGAAGCTGAAACACTCTGAGGCCCTTGCTGCAGGGAGCCGGCCAGTGATCAGAGGTCAGCAAAGGTCTGACGTGAGCTTGCTAAAGGGCAGCCAGTGAACCTCAAGTGAGCTTCCGACAGGCTTTCCTTAGTCACCAACACCTTGGTGGGGATGTTTTACATAAAATACATACATAAAAATATTGATTTGGTTTCACTTCAAAAATAATGGTGGCCCCAGTAATGGTGGCCCGTGTTCCTCATGGGCCACACCTAGCTGGAGCTGAGCGATGGACCCTTTCCTAGACAGGTAGACACTCTCCTCTTTGCGCCAATCCTAACCACTATGGATGATCTTCAGCCAGGCTGCTTTGCTTAGACATAACGCCTAGAGGCGTCTGGGTTTGGACTCTCATGGAAGGGGCACCTGCCAGAATCTCTGAAATCACCACCATTTGGTTTTTCGAAGACAGAATCTATGACATGGGTGGACTTAGCTATGTTCATACCTCTGCAGGCATCACTGTGCTACACCAGAATGGCTTCCACAGAGAAGCATTGACAGCGCCAAAGTTGGTAAAGATATGAAGCCATGGGGACTCTCACACTTCCCGCTACATTTGCATATATTTAAGGGGCACGAGTGCAGTTTTGCTACACGGATATATTGTGTAGTGAGGCCTGAGCTGCTAGCATAACCATCACCAGAATTTTTTTTTCTTTTTTAGTAGAGACGGAGTTTCACCTTGTTGGTCAGGATGGTCTCGATCTCCTGACCTCGTGATCCACCCGCCTCAGCCTCCCAAAATGCTGGGTTTACAGGCGTAAGCCACCGCGCCCAGCCAACCATCACCAGAATATTATACATCGTAACCATTAAGTAATTTTTTGCAATCCACCCCCCACCCCCTCCCACTCCCTCCCACTCCCTCCCACTCCCCCCCACTCCCCACCACTCCCCACTCCCTCCTACCACCCTTCTGAGGTTCCAGTGTCTATCATTCTACTCTCTCTCTCTCTTTTTTTTTTTTTTTGTTAAGATGGAGTTTCGCTCTGTCACCCAGGCTGCAGTGCAGGGGCGTGATCTTGGCTCACTGCAACCTCTGCCTTCTGGGTTCAAGCGATTCTCCTGCTTTAGCCTCCAGAGTAGCTGGGATTACAGGCACGCACCACCACGCCCGGCTAATTTTTGTATTTTTAGTAGAGACGGGGGTTTCACCATTTTGGCCAGGCTGGTCTCGAACTCCTGACCTCAAGTGATCTGCCTGCCTCAGCCTCCCAAAGTGCTGGGATTACAGGCATGAACCACCTCGCCCAGCCTATCATTCCACTTTCTATGTCCACGTGAAGACACTGTTTAGCTCCTACTTGTGACTGAGAACATGCAGTATTTGACTTTCTGAGTTGTTGCACTTAAGATAATGGCCTCTAGTTTCATCCGTGTTGCTGTAAAAGATATAATTTCATTCTTTTTATGGCTGGACAGGATTTCATGGTGTATATGTACCATATTTTCTTTACCCAATTCTCCACTGACGGACATTTAGGTTGATTCTCTATCTTTGCTGTTGTGAAGAGTGCTATGGTGATCACATGAGCGCGGTGTCTTTTTGATACAATGATTTGTTTTCCTTTGGGTGGATACCCAGTAGTGGAATTGCTGGATGAAATGGTGTTAATAGTTCTATTTTTCGTTCTTTGAGAAACATCCATAGTGTTTTCTAGAAAGGTTTTACTAATTTATATTCCAAATCAGTGGGTAAGGGTTCCCTTTTGTCCATATCCTTGCCAGTATCTGTTATTTTTTGACTTTTTCATCATAGCCCTTCTGAGCGGGGTGAGAAGATATCTCATTGTGGTTTTAGTTTGCATTTCTCTAATTAGTGATGATGAGCATTTTTTCATATACCTGCTGGCCATTTGTATGTCTCCTTTTGACACTCCCCGCTTTTCTAAAAGCTGTTTAGCAAAAGCTAAACACATGCATCTCGTAAGATGTAACTCCTAGGCGCTAAACATATACATCTCATTAGACGTAACTCCTAGAGGTGTCTGGGTTTGGGCTCTCATGGAAGGGACACCTGCTGGAATCTCTGAAAGCAGCTCTTGAGAAAGCAAGTGATTTTTTTAAAAAGGCCATCAAATATTTTTCATTGCTTTGTCATTTGTGGCAGAATCCTAGGAGGCACATCCTTTACGTTAATGAAGTTATAATTGATAGGTTTTTCCTTCATGCAGTAGCAGCTGGCAAGCTCAGAGCATGAATGTAATGTTCAGTCAATAGGTTAAAACCCTTTTTATGTGATTTCTTGGTATAAGGTTTTCTATATATTGTTTCCTTTTTCTTTGCAAAATTGTTACTCTTAACTGCCTTATTGCATAAATATTTTTAGTACAAGCATTCTTAAATCATTTGTTGGGAGTTAGGGGAATATAGCTTATAAATTACCATGCATTATGTAGTCTGAACAAGCATTTGGTAGAGTCACGTTTTGTGCAGGGGTTTAGTTCTAAAGTCAACAGATTATACCAAAATCACATATAGAAAAAAATTACCCTTGCAAGTCCCTAGGGCAGGAGCCATAGTAAACATATCAAGTCTCAGTAAGTTCCCCGAGTTAAGTTTCCCTCTAGTATTGGAGCAGATTGTTGTTGATTGGTAGAAAACCAAATGCAGTGGCTGGTTGTGTTTAGCGGTTCCACTGTCCCAAGGATGGATGTCCATACACTTACACACTCAGGTGAGATTCTTTCAACAGGAGACACCCAGGGAAACATACTGTTGGGACGTAGGTTTGTCTCTTCTCTTATAGCGTGGGTCCCCAACCCCTGGGCCATGGACCAGCATGGGTTTGTGGCCTGTTAGGAACCCAGCTGCACAGCAGGAGGTGAGCAGTGGGAGAATGAGCATGATCGCTTGAGCTCTGCCTTCTATCAGACCAGCAGCGGCGTAAGATTCTCATGGGAGAGTGAACAGCATGTGAGGGATCTAGGTTGCATGCTCCTTATGAGAATCTAATGCCTGATAATCTGAGATAGACGTTTCATCCCAAAACCATTCCCCCCACCCCAGTCTGTGGAAAATTTGTCTTCCATGAATCTGGTCCCTGGTGCCAAAAATGTTGGGGACTGATGCCTTGTAGCCCTTCAGACTCTTGCTGGGAGGTTGGGTGACATCTTTAAAACAAATTGACGTAAAATTCACATAACATAAAATTAACCATTTATAGTGAACAATTCAGTGGCATTTAGTACCTTTGCAGTGTTGTGTGGCCATCACCTCTATCTAGTTCCAAAACATTCTCTTCATCCCAAAGGAAGCCCTGTGCCCGCTAGGTAGCCCCTCCTCTTTCCTTCCTCCTTCCAAACCTGACAGCCACAAACCTGCTTTCTGTCTCTGTGGATTTACCTATCTTGAACATCTCATGTAAGTGGAACCATACAACATACAACATGTGAATGTTTGTGTCTGGCTTTGTCTACCTAACATGATGTTTTTAGGTTCACTCCTGTTGTAGCCTGAATCAGTATGTCATTCCTTCTGTAGGCTGAAGAATCTTCCACTGTATGGATGGACCACATTTGGCTTATCCATTCGTCCATCAGTAGACACTTGGGTTGTTTCTGAATTTTGGCTATTATGAATAATGCTGCCATGACATTTGTGTATAAGTGTTTGAACACCTGTTTCCAATGCTCTGGGCATAAATGTAGGAGCAAATTACTGGGTAAGGTAGTGAGTCTGTTGAACTTTCTAGGGAACCACTAAACTTTTTCTGCAGTGGCTGCACCATTTTACATCTCCATTGGAAATATATGAGGGTTCCCATTTTTGACATCCTCAGCTGTGTGGCATAATTGTGCTCTCCTAAGTTCAACCCCATTGTTTTGGTAGAAAAGGGTTCCCTTTGGGGCTGGCTGTGTTCTGATTCTACTGACTAATATGAAGCAAATCTAAATTTAACCATGCTTCTTTTCCACTGGGAAGTCAGAGTATGCACTGCAGATACATGTAAGCTTATGAAGTAGAATTATTGGGAGACATTTTTATTTTAAGTTCTGGGGTACATGTGCAGGACATGCAGGTTTGTTACATAGGTAAACGTGTGCCATGGTGGTTTGCTGCACCTATCAACTCATCACCTAGGTATTAAGCCCAGCACGCATTAGCTATTTTTCCTGATTCTCTGCCTTCCCCTACCCTCAACCTCCGACAGTCCCCACTGTGTGTTGTTCCCCTCCCTGTATCCATGTGTTCTCATCATTCAGCTCCCACTTATAAGTGAGAACTTGTGGTGTTTGATTTTCTGTTCCTGCATTAATTTACTGCAGATAATGGCTTCCAGCTCCATCCATGTAACTGCAAAGGACATGATCTCATTCCCTTTTATGGCTGCGTAGAATTCCATGGTGTATATGTACCATGCTTTCTTTATCCAGTCTATCACTGATGGGCATTTGGGTTGATTCCATGTCTTTGCTATTGTGAATAGTGTGAGTAGTGCTACAGTGAACATATGCTTGCATGTATCTTTATAATAGAATGATTTATATTTCTTTGGGTATATACCCAGTAATGAGATTGCTGGGTCAAATGGTATTTCTGGTTTACTGGGTCAAATGGTATTTCTGGTTCTAGGTCTTCAAGGAATTATCACACTGTCTTCCACAATGGTTGAACTAATTTACATCCCCATCAACACTGTAAAAGTGTTTCTCCACAGCCTTGCCAGCATCTGTTGTTTCTTGACAGACTTTTTAATGATCACCATTCTGACTCGTATGAGATGGTATCTCATTGTGGTTTTAATTTGCATTTCTCTAATAGTCGGTGATGTTGAGCTTTTTTGCATATGTTTTTTGGCCACATAAATGTCTTCTTTTGAGAAGTTTGTGTTCATGTTCTTTGCCCACTTTTTAATGGGCTTGTTTATCTTGTAAGTTTGTTTAAGTTCCTTGTAGATTCTGGATATCACACTTGTGTCAAATGGATAGATTGCAAATATTTCCTTCCATTCCACAGGTTGTCTGTTTGCTCTGATGATAGTTTCTTTTGCTGTGCAGAAGCTGAGAGAAGGCTTATTTAAAAGGTGAATGTAAATGTCATAAAGTTGCCTGAGAATCTGCTTCATGTGTTATATTTTTCCACTCGAGCTTGTCTCTAACCTGTGTTAGGAACACAGTTTTTAAATAGCACCATGTGCTTCCCTGCAATTGCATTATTGGCATATGTGCAATGCTGAAATATCAAACAGATCAGGAATAGCATGTATCAGTCATGGTTGAAGCAAGTTTCTGAAAATAGAAGGGAGCTGAGAGTTTTGGAGTTGCTCTCTCCAGCCTCCCCCAGAACCATCCTCTGACACTGGGGAACCAGAAGCAATTGTTTTAGTGCCAGTCCCTTTATTAGCATAATATTTCACATTCAAATTGCCTTTTACAACTTGAAAAGTACATTTATATAAATTATCTCATTTAAATTGCCAGGAATACTTAGGCTAAACAGTTTTCCCCAAATTACATCTGGTCAGTGTTAGGATAGGTTTCAAACCCAGGTCTTCTAAGCCCCAATGGTCCCTCCACACCCTGGGATGACTTAGCTGACTGCCCTGGGCCTTGACCTCAAGGGGTGGGCGGGAGTAGGGCTCAGTGACCATCAGGACCCTGGACAGCAGCAACCACTCCCCTTCCACCCTGTGGTTTCTCCTCTCCTTAGTTCAGGCTCCCTCTCCAGGCTTCCCA
This sequence comes from Piliocolobus tephrosceles, assembly GCF_002776525.5. NCBI lineage: Eukaryota > Metazoa > Chordata > Mammalia > Primates > Cercopithecidae > Piliocolobus > Piliocolobus tephrosceles. The sequence goes on along the minus strand of NC_045443.1, from coordinate 128,164,261 downwards.
CCACTGGCTTTTCTTCCCTTCCCTTCCTTCCTTTTACTCTCCCACCCATGCCTTTAGGCTAGAACCACTTATGAAGCCTTTTTAGAAAGAAAAAATATTACCAAGCACACTCCAGTGTTGACTTAGATTATTTTTATTATACGTTATTATAATTGATAATTACATCATTCTTGTATGACATTATTCTACCAGACTTGTATATTATAACTAAATAGTCTATGTTTGAGCATAATATGGTTATTTATAATTCATAATGTAATTACATGTGTCCAGAGATAAAACTTGTTATAACATTTTTATGGCTTTTCTAAACCATAAGGCCAAAATGAATTAGCAGATCAAAGAGAAACAACTTCAAGACACCAATAAAATTCAAAACCCAAACTTGCTGTGACTTCATGTGTCATATGATATTTAACTTAAATCACTTTTCCTCTTATAAGTAAAGTTAATGCCTTTGTACAGTTGGCTGGAAGTTGGCTCGATTCCTACCACTGATCTCTTTCAAACTCTTGCAAGATCTTTGATGCCTGAGCCTGAAGAAGTCATCTGGCTTTCATCGAGCACAAAAGCACCATTGAAGTTAGCTTTCATTGTCTTTCAACATCTCAAGGCAGTCAATACGGCGATTCTTCAGGCCAGCACAGGAGGGCCCATAAACCCAAATGTAGATGTTGATCTTTGGTCCTGAATAGGGCACAAAATTGTTCCTTTATATATTCTTTTAGATTTCATGGAAATAAAAATACCCAGAAATATTTTTGTAGGCTCCCAAGACTGTATCTGCAGTCCCCAGTGCAAGGAAAGGTGCCCCAGGTGTTCCATAACCCCCCACCCCTGCCAACTGGAGGCATTTCCAAATCTTCCTCTGGGCCTCAGGAAGGCGTGACCCAGGGAAGTGGCTGGGCAATGCTCTTCCTAAGGAGAGTCAGAGGCGAATTGGGGCGGGGAGGAGGGGAGGGGTCTCAAACCTGAGAGCTGCACGGCCCGGGCTTGAGTCCCACCCCTCCAGGTGCTTGGGGGGACTGCTTGCTCAGTTACTTAACCTCCTTGTGCTTGAATGTCTTCCCTTCACAAGCAGGATAGCAAGAATGTCTGCCACACGGCAGTGCTAGGAGGACTGGATGAGATTTCAAAAGGAAGAGGAGGAAAGCAAAGAGCCTATGTTGGTTCTTGGCCCAGCGTAGCAGCCCAGGGGATCAAAGCTGCTGTATCATCCAACACGAGCTCTTTGGGTCATCTCCTCCAACACGATCTCGTCCCCAAGTGCCCCGTCCTTCTCTCTGCTGCCCTCATGCCTTCCCCTTCTGTCCATCTGCACCTGCCAATGCCCCCATGAATGTTACTACTCTCAGCCTTGACTGGGCTTCCTGGAGGGCTGCTGTTCCCGGCAGCCACCCACAACCCACTTGCCTGTGGGAGGAAGGAGGAGTTACTGACTCTGTCACTGCCTCCAGGGGCCTCTTCTCCACCTTCCTTAGTCATCCATGCCCCTGGGAGGCTCAAATCATGACCTTGTCTCTCTGCAGCTCTTCTCACCCAGTGCTCTGCAAAAAGCATCTCCTCCCTCTTCCTCTTTATCTCCCACCCATTGACGCTGCCCTCTGCTTATCCCATCACCAGAACCTCTCCTGGAGGTCACGGAGATGTCCGCGATGCTGCTTGGTTTCTGGGCAGTAGCTGACCTGCCGGTCCCCACTCTTAAGGCTCTGGCCACTCAGCTTCTAGGACAGCCCAGGGCTGGCTTCCCATTGCTTCTGCCCTGTACTCTACAGGATCAGCTCATGCCCATTTGTGATGCTTGGGCTTCTCCCAGCTCTGTCTCCTGCTCCTTAATCTTGCTGAGAGCTCCTCCCCTCCCATGACAGGAAGTGGCATTGGTATCGGTGCAGTTCACATCTGGGTCTGGGTCAGGCTCTCCTTCCTGAGCTCTGGGCCATGTGGGGAACTGTCCCCTAAGCATTCCCACCGGGCCTCATGTGGGGTCTCACACTCACCAAGCACCAGCGCAACCAAACATGCCCCATCCCTTAAATCTGCACTTTCTCCCTCCTCCCTGCCTCTGCAGCCCCCAGCCAGACTGTGGTGCCGCCCTGTTAATCACCAAGCCGTGCTATTTCACCTGCTCTAATAACTCCTGAGCCCACCTTCGTCTTTCTGCTGCCATAATCTCAGTTCTGGCCACTGGCACTTGTCCCCTAAATGAGTGCAAATTGGTCTCTTTGGCTCCAGCCTGACCCCTCTTCAATCTGTTTAATGTCCAGGACAGTATTTCCCGAATGCAGATATTATTTTTCTATTATTTCACTTAAGCACCTTTGACAGCTTCTGCATTTCATTCTAAATAAAGTACAAATTCGTCAGTGGGGCTCATAAAGTCCTCGCCACCCAACCCCTCCTGCTTCTCTACACCTGCTACCCCCAGTGCCTGTCCAGCCAGAGCCCAGCTGTCTGCAGCTCTCTGCATGTGGTGTGTCCTCTCCGCTGTGGGTCTGTGCATGGGGTTGGTCACTCGTGAGGTGTGTCCCCTGCTCACTGCAGCCTGGCTGGGCTCTGCTTAAGGCCATCAGGAATCCGGCCTCGTTCACGCCTCTGGCACCACAGGTAGAGGACAAAAAAGAGCAGAGAAGAAGCTGCTGTACTCTTGGGAGGCTGCATTGCATTCACATAAGAATTGACTGTATTCATGTGATCAGAAAGACATGATGGGTTAATTACCACGTCCACTCTCTCACTGAGGTGCTCCCCATGTCCAAATCCTCCCCTGCTCAGGAGCAGCGTCCATCTCCAGGGCTGGGAGCACCACCCAGCATTTGGAGGCAACCTCTTTACTTTGAGGCCAGCGGAGCAGAGGCCGTGAGGAAGCGTCTCGCCGGGGCCTGTCCGGCCAGGAGATTGGATGTTCTTGATTTTGAATCCTGTAGCGTGGATGCCAGATCCTGAGAGCCAGAGGCCTTGCTGTGCCCTTTCATGCCTTTGTTATGTGTGTGTGCTGGGTAGACCCTCTTCCCTACCTCTGAGACCAGACCTGTATAAGGAGATACTGAGAATTCCTCTCGCCTCTCCCCATAGCAACCGGCATTCCTGACATCCCAACTCAGAACGCCCTGCGCCGTCTGCTGTACCCACAAGACTGGGGGCAGGGGCTGCTTCTCACCCATCATTCCGGGGTCCCTGCTGAGCCCGGTACTGGCACATACACACTCAGTAGTGGTGGTGGTGGAGGGATTATTGAAATGAATAAAATTGACAAGTTATGGTAAGAACACACTTTTTCCTTTCTCTTGTCAGTTTCTCCCCCAGAGAAGTGGCCACCTTGTCCATTGGAATGGGGATTTAACTGGAGCTCCTGATGGGGAACAGAATGCCTTTGGAAGACCCAGTTGCTTACTTGACGAGCCCTTGAGCTGCCTCAGGAGACTCCGGGAAGCCTCCTGTCCATGTCTCGCTGCTTTAGCAGGGGCCACACACTAGCTCAGGCTGCCATAGCTGGATCCCACAGACTCGGCAGCTTAAATGACAGAGCTCGCCTTTCTCACAGTCCTGGAGGCTGGAAGCCTAAGCCCAAGGTGCTGGCTGGTTCGATTCCTGGTGCGAGCCACTTCTTGATTTGCAGATGGCTGTTTTCCCACTGTGTCCTCACATGGCTAGGTGGTGGGTGGGGGACAGAGAGAGATGGAGGCAGAGAGACACCGCCACACACAGAGAAATAGAGACAGAGAGGCAGAGAAACAGACTCAGAGAAACATGGAGGCAGAGACAGAGGCAGAGTGAGACTGGGAGAGACGGAAGGAGAAGCAGAGAAACAGAGACATGGAGACAGAGCCAGGAAAACGAACAGAGAGACACACATAGAGACAGACAGTGGCAGAGGCAGACAGAAACACTGAAACAGAGGCAGAATGAGACTGAGAGAGAGAGGGAAAGAGAGGCAGGGAGAGAGACCAAGATCGCCCTCCTCTTAGAAAGCCCCAGACCCTATTGGATTAGCATCTCATGACCTCATGTAACCTTCCTTACCTCCTAAGAGACCCGTCTCTATAGTCACCCTGGGGCTAGGGCTTCAAAGTGCGAATTTGGGGAGATGCAATTCAGTTCACAGCAGAAAGGGAGGCGGCCTCAGGCACTGTGGGCCATCCTACGTGGAAACCCATCTCCTCCTCCTCTCCCTGCACACAGGAGGTCCACACCCCCTGGGGCTCCCTGCACCTCCCCTCACACCACCTGCTCTTGGACTCTGCACAAGTCCAGCTGCTTTTATGCAGCGTCCCACCTTTAAGTCGAATTCCGCCGTAGATGTGTTTATTTTGGGAGGGAGTCTGTGGTATGTGTTTTGAATTCGTCGCCACCATATCCAAACAGGGATGTTTTGGATGGAAACCCAGCGTCCCAGCTCCTAAAGACACAGACAGCTGTCAGGGCCGGTTCCCATCCCCACATGGCACCCGCCAGAGGGACAGGGTTGCAGCTGCCCTCTAAGAGTGGGGCCTGGGCCGGCCGGTTGCGGCAACCTCTAGAACGCCTGGCCCTGTCCTGGTGTGTGTGTTACACGCCTCTCCTTGTGGTCAGTGGCGTTTGAAAGACTTGCCTTGGCGCTTTTCCCTCCTGCCTCATCCTTATTAGAATTCCCTGTTTGCCCATGATTTTGCAACACAGCAGCTAGAAAATCAAATAAGGCCGTTCCTGTTTAATGTGTTAGTGGATATTAATGGATTAAAAGATCTCCTTAACTGGCAGTTGTTAGCTGCCCTGGGAGGGGGATTTCAGGGACACGTGGCCCTAGGAGTCCTCAAATCCAAACCCAGCATGCTCTGGTGGGTGTGTAAGTGGAAGTAAGGAAGAACCCTTCCTGTCTGTGGCTGCAGACAATTAAATTCCACAAACGGTGTGTTTTGATTCTTACAGGGTAGGCCCTGTCTCATGAGGGCATCCACTGGCTGGGAAACCCTCTTTTGTGTGGCTTTAACCTCAAAGGATTAGAGACTGAAATGAATCCCGTTGCAATGCTTACGTGTCCTTCCCCGGAAAACAGAGCCAATGCATTTCTGAAGAAGCAAAAAGATATCTGGAAGCTGGGATTTCTCTTCTCATGATTGTTATTTCAGGTCACGAAGCCGAGACGGGGGTGGTTCCTATAGCTGGAGCTCAGAACGTTCTCCCCGTCAGGGTCCCAGCAGCGTGGGAATCATGGGCTTCCTGTCACCAGGCGGGGGCGTAAGTCATCACACTCAACCACTGGCACTCAGAGGTGGTCAGAACTCAACAGCCTCAAAGCCCCACGATGGCAGACCCAGCGAGGGTGTCAGTTACACTGTAGTGTGGGACCGCGCGTGCATTGGTGTGATCTGAGGCACTGAGGTGCTGGTGCCTCCTTCTAGGCTGTAGAAAACCTTGTTACTCAGACAGAGTGTCAGATTATATTATCCCCCGCACTCCACCCCACAGTCCTCCCCTCCCTCCGCCTGGGAACTCTCACGGCTGGTGCCACCGGTGCTGGCTGCTGGCAGACTCTTGTTTTGTCGTGTTGCAGTTCCAGGCCCACATCTTGGAGACCTGATCTCGAGCGTGCAGCCAGCACACAGGTGATCTGCATTTTGCTTGGTATTCCTGCGGAATTTCTTCAGTGGTGCTGATAATTCAGAAAGCCTTGATTAGATTGGGGTAGTGTCCGCCTCCCCGGGTGGACAGCTGTCGTAGCACACAGGGTCAGTTACGAGGCCTTCCAGGTTAAGCCATCTTGCCTTTCAGCGTCTTCACAGGATCAGAAGGGTGAGCAGTAGGCGTTTTCTGAATTCTCCCCCAAGGCCTGCAAACACATGCGTGTCAGGGTGGTATCTGTGCCTGCCACTGCAGGGCACAGTGGGGACCAACGCCGGCTTCCCTGTAAAGCTGCTCGTGGAACCACAGGTCCCCATGCCCACCTCTGGGCTTCTTCAGGGTAAGCATGAACAACATGGGATGCTCATAATCTGGCAAATAAAGTCTCATAGTTTGAGGAGGCTCAAGCTGGTACCTTTGCTGTTTTCTTTGTGCCTTTACCTGGCTGTCTTTGTCACTGAATGGGTTTCCTTTACTATCATGGTAGGAAGGGCTTTGGCACTTGGCTAAGTTTTTTGTGATTCTTGAAGTGTGAGGTAGGGGGTTGTCAGTTTCAAGACAATGTTGCTTTTCCGTAGCTCTCCCTGTTACTGGCTTTTGTTTTTTTGAGACAGAGTTTCACTCTTGTTGCCCAAGCTGGAGTACAATGGTGCGATCTCTGATCACTGAACCCGCCTCCCAGGTTCAAGTGATTCTCCTGCCTTAGCCTCCTGAGTAGCTGGGATTACACGCGTGCACCACCACGCCCGGCTAATTTTTTTTTTTTTTTGTATTTTTTAGTAGAGGTGGGGTTTCACCATGGCCAGGCTGGTCTTGAACTCCTGACCGCAGGTGATCCGCCCACCTCGGCCTCCCAGAGTGCTGGACTGGCTTCTTTTAGGGTAGGGGGCACCCAGTATAGTAAGTGGTATCTGAAGTGCCTATTCACGCTTGGACCAATTTGGGAAGCTACATTGGAAAAAAATGGAGATGTTTCTCTCCCTTTGCATGGCTTGGTGTTTCCTGGACAAGATTTAGATCCCGAGCTTTTTTCCTGAAAAGATTGATTTCATTTCATCAGGTTAAGCAGCTGACCTTGAATCACTAAGATGGAATATAAATAAAATAAATAGATGTAAGCATTTCTATAACCACCAGAAAACTGGGTGAAAGACCAGCCTTGTTTATCTTCCCTGTGCTCCTTTCCTGCAATTCACTCTTCCTAAATGCAATGCAGAGAGAGGCGGATGGCGTGAACCAGGTGGCTGTTTGGTGGCAGAACATGGAAGAGGCAGGCAATCATTGCAATGCCTTCAGGAGGGAAGGAGCCACTTGTTTGAGCCTTGACCCTGTGCAGTAAGATGTACTTAGTGTTCCGTGAGATTGATGTCCGCAAATCCTCACAACATCTGCTAGGGCTATAGCTTTTACATCCTTAAGTCATCGAGAGTGCAGGAACGCCAGGCAGCTTGTCCAAGGTCATGTTTAAGGAGAGCTCCAATTTGTATTTAGGCAATTTGACCTCAGAACCCATGATCTAACCCCTATTTCAAATGTCTCTTGTTCTCAAATTCTCTGAGCTATTGCTGCCTTAGTTTACCTTGGGGCATGTCGGCCTCTGAGGTCAGCAGCCAGGTGTTTTGATTAGCATACCCATCCCATTCCCTTAAGACCTCCAGGGATTCCTCCATGTGGGACATGCTGAAGCGTCTGCAGTTCTCGCGTCTGCAGTTCTCTCAAGCAACAAGTATGGGACTAAATTATGAGCTGCTTTACTTGAGAAAGACAACAATAAGTGTTATGCCATCCAGACCATCTCAGAAGACAGAAGAGAATTGCTCCATTATCAGTCACTTTCCCTAAAGTGGGAAACAATTGTTTCCCAGAACAAATCACCACTGTCTTTTACGTTTGGGTTCCATCACTATGTTTTACTGCTGTGAAAATATAGGTGCCATAGAGTAGCGGAGCTCATTATGACTGTGGCTAAGAGAAAAGGAAGGTTGACTGAAAAATGGAAGCTGAAAGTAGCCAGGAGGAGCCTCTCTTCTCCTGGGAAATGTTGAAACCATGTGATTTTTTGCTGCTTTTCTATTGTGTGAATGGAGCCTAGACTCGTAGCACCTGAAATATTGTAACAGAGATGAACAAGATCAGTTCAAGATGTCAGTGTCTCACCAGTATTAATTCATTTAGGGTGTGAACAGAGAGCAAACTCGAACAACTGGGAAAAAGAGAAGTTCTGGGAAAAAGAGAAGTTCTCAGCCTGACAGCTGGTAGCTGGTGTAGTTCCAGCTACCGTCCACTGTGAGTCATTGATTATCCCTTCTGCTTCTCTTTCGACCTTTTGGAATGGATGTCATTCCTTCTTTTAGGATTCTCAACTTACTTTTTGAAGTCCTTTTCAGGTTGCTTTATTATTTTTATTTCCTCTGGAGTAAATTCATCCTGATTATTAATTTTGTGGGATCTCTTTAGTAGGGTTAGTTTTCTTTATGTGTTCTGGAATTTCTTTTTCAAACTCATCTTGAATGGGAGATTCTTAATCCCATCTCTGTGCTCACTCTCCCTGTCTTACCTATTTGTAGTTACTCTACCGCACCCTAGGTGCTCCCAGTCTTGAATTAGATTTTATTATTGGCAGCTCTGAGTCCCTGTGCCATGGTGATATTAGAGAGTAAGATGAGTCCTAAAACTGAGCCTAAAAATGGGTCATCTCCCTCTTGCCTCTCTAGGTGCATCACCTCATAAAAGCTCTGGCTCTAAGCAGAGGTGATGGATTATTTTCAGCTTTCTTTGGGGGCTTAACTGTTGCCTCGGGTCATGTGATGACCTTAGTTCATATCTCTTGTCTTATGCGGAATACACTGCATCTTGGATGTCCTGAAAAAGCTGGACTCTTAATTCTCCCTGCCTATTTTTGGACTCTGAATCTAGAAGGTTCCAGGAGTTCCACTCAGCACATTGTGTTCTTGCCATTTAGTCCTTAGAAAGCTTTATCTTATTTTTGAGTGGCTAAATATTTCTAACCTTTCTCTATCTATTGTTTATTGTGGCTGTATGTTTGGAGCAGTGTTCATGGGGAAAGGGATGGGTCAAAGCTTATTAACAACTCCAATGGGTGAGAAGTGCTGTTGCTTTTTTCGGACACAGACACTAAGTGATTACTATACATTATTGTATTGTATTCTAATCACCATAAAGTATAACCTGATTGCATTTTGTAGAGTTGGAAACTTATGGTTTGGAAAAAGAGAGAGATGAGTCCCGACTCATACACAGCTTATGGACTGCAGAATCAGTGCCCAACCTTGGGTCTCATTTCCAAATCAGAGCTCCTAACCACCGCACTCGACCAAGTCTCGAAACACTGGGGCACCATCTCACATGTCCTTTCCTTTTGTCCTAGGAAAATGAACTGAAGGATGCCACCCAGGGAGAGCATCGCCTGAGATCCCATCATGCAGGCCTTCCCACAAGGGCCCGGCAGCATGACAAGGTAGCTGATACCACCATCCACAGACCATCTGGGGCCCTGGAGGGAGGGGGCTGGGCCAGGGAGGAAAGACTGGGAAGGGGCAGGGAGGAATCACTGAACACCAATGTGAGGGTGGCCTGAGAGGCTGAGCCAGGTCTCTCTCACTTCTTCACGTGACCAGCACATGAGGCACCCAATAATGTCTCATCCACTGTCTTCTGGTTATCTCTGCTTGGAAGTCTATTAGGCACCTGTATCTTTAACAACGAGGCAGAACAAACCCATTGGTGTCCACTCTCCCAAACCACTTTCTCCCCAGTGAATGGTATGGCCACTCCTGATTGCCTGAGCCTCCATGCTGGGGCCTCCTGGGTGCTGATCTTACTTCATCCGAATCTAACTCCCTGCTTGAGTCTGTTTTCTGTTGCTTATAACAGAATACCTGAAACTTGGTACTTTATAAAGAAAAGGAATCTATTTCTTAAGCTATGGAGGCTGAGAACCTAAGGTTGAGGGGCTGCATCTGGTGAGGACCTTCTTGCTGATGGGGACTCTACAGGGTCCCAAGTGGTGCAGGGCATCCTGTGGCAAGAGGGCTGAATGTGCTCACATACCAGCTCAGGGCTCCCTTCCTCTTCTTATTAAGCCAGCAGTTCCACTCCCCTGATAACCCATTGGTCAATTAACACATTGATCCATTAATCCATGAATACACCCATCCATTCATGGGGGCAGAGACCTCGTGATCCAGTCACCTCTTAAAGGCCCCACCTCTCAGTACTGCTCTGTTGAGGATTAAGTTTCCCACACATGAAATCTAGGGGATGCATTCAAACCATGGAGCTCACCAACCAGCCACCTCACCGCCAGACGTGCCCCAGCTCTCCTCCCCTCCTCTCCACTGTGGTCATCTTCTCTTTCCCAGATGCCAAAGCCATTTCCTAACTGGCCTGTCCAGCTCCCTTGTCATCCTATGGTCTTTTCCCTGTGGCAACTGGAGTAATCTTGTGATGCCCTCCGGATCACGTAATCCTCTGACCCTTCCAATGCCTTCCATAAATAAAACTGAGGCTTCTCCCTGTGGCCGCCATCCTGTCCATCTTGCTACCTCCCGTCCACCTCTGACTTACTTTTGTTCCTTGGATCCCTAAGCTTGTCTCAGCATTTGATGGTTGTCTCTGCTTAGAACACTCTACTCCCTCATCTTCAACAGCTGGGAGCTTCTTGCCTTTCAAGCCTCAGGTTACGCGTCCCTCCTGGTGAGCATTTGTGGCTCTAACGTCCACTCTAACGGCCCTCCCTCCATCCCTTTTTTCTCTATGTGACCACACCTGTTTTCATGTTCTTTGTATCTCTTCTTGCTATCTTAGTCTATCACGGGTCTTCACTTATGTGTTTCTCCGTCTCCTATGAGAATGTGGGCTGGTCATTGCAGAGGACTTTCTGTCACATCCATGACAGTCTCTCCTGCACCTTCACAGGATGGATAGTAGGTGCTCAGCCAACATCTATTGAATGATGGGTGGTTTTAAGCTGTTAATTTTGCAGCTTTGACAATGCATATTTCAAGGAATAATTGAGTTCTAGTGATTAAATATAAAAATTAGAGGTGTCTTGATTTGACACTTATTTTCTTGCCCTCTCATTTGGCTATTTTTGTAAAGATGTGCTTTTCAGAAAATTACAAGTGTTGATGAGGATGTGGAGAAACTGGAATCCTGCACATTGTTGCTGGGAACGTAAAATGATGCAACCACTATAGAAAACAGTATGGAAGTCCCTCAAAAAATTAAAAATAAAATTGCATATGATCCAGCAATCCCAATCCTGGGGATAAGAATTGTAAAGGGGGCTGGGCGTAGTGGCTCACACCTGTAATCCCAGCACTTTGAGAGGCCGAGGAGGGTGGATCACCGGAGGTCAGAAGTTGGAGACCTGCCTGGCTAACATGGTGAATACCCCATCTCTACTAAAAATACAAAAATTAGCCAGGCGTGGTGGTGCATGCCTGTAATCCCAGCTACTTGGGAGGCTGAGGCAGGAGAATCACTTGAATCTGGGAGGTGGAGGTTGCAGTGAGCCAAGATCATGCCATTGCACTCCAGCCTGGGCGACAGAGCGAAACTCAGTCTCTAAAAAAAAAAAAAAAAAAAAAAAAAAAAGAAAAGGAGGGTCTTAAATGATATATGTACATGTTACAAATTTATAGTAGCCAAAAGGTGGAACTAGCCCACATTTCCACTGACGGATGAGTGAATAAACAACATGTGGCATATGTGTACAATGGAATATTACTGACCCTTGAAAGGGAAGGAAACTCTGACACATGCTTCTGCATGGATGAACCTTGGGGACATTTTGCTGCGTGAATAAACCAGTCCCAAAGGGCAAATGCTGTCTGATTCCACTTGTATGAGGTTCCTAGAGTCATCAGAGCCATACAGACAAAGAGTAGAACGGAGGTGCCAGGGGCTGGGTGGAGGGGGGATAGGGAGGTGCTGTTTAATGAGGACGGAGTTTCAGTTGAGGAAGAGGATAGAGAGTTCTGGAGATGGGTGGTGGTGATAGTTGTGGAACAGTGCAAATGTCCTTAATGCCACTGAAGTAGCTACACGTAAAATAGTTAAGATGGTACATTTGATGTAATGTGTATTTTATCATAATTTTTCTTAAAAAGGTGTGTTTTAGGCCGGGCACAGTGGCTCACGCCTGTAATCCCAGCACTTTGGGAGGCTGAGGTGGGCAGATCACGAGGTCAGGAGATCGAGACCATCCTGGCTAAGACGGTGAAACCCCGTCTCTACTAAAAATACAAAAAGTTAGTTGGGTGAGGTGGCGGGCGCCTGTAGTCCCAGCTACTCGGGAGGCTGAGGCAGGAGAATGGCATGAACCTGGGAGGTGGAGCTTGCAGTGAGCTGAGATCCGGCCACTGCACTCCAGCCTGGGCGACAGAGCGAGACTCCATCTCAAAAAAAAAAAAAAAAAAAAGATGTGTTTTAATGTATCCTGACCCTCCAGTGAGTATGCTTTCCCCGTTTTTCCACCAGCCCCCACTTTCCAAACCTACACTTTCAGGAAAGGCTCTGATACACTCACTCACTCTGAGGTCTGAATGCATCATAAGGTTTAGTGACTTTCTTAGGCCAGGAGTATTTTTCTTCAAATAGGAGGAAAAATATAAAAAAGATGGGGGTGTTTCAGGCCTCCAGTGCAGGCTGACGGCAGGGCTGGTGGGGAGCTGGGCACAGGGAGGTTGGATCCCGGGATGGCTTTCTTCCTACGACTAAAATAGCTGCATGTGTCCACACTCTGCCCCTGAGCTGGGCTCCTGCACCTGGAGAGGCAGTGCCAGCTGTGGGGCACGGGGGTGCTGGAGCTGAGCCCTGCAGGCATTGACCAGGCCAGCAAAGGCCGGCAGAGGTGGAGGTCCCAGGGTTCAGCCCTCACGACAGCGGCAGCCTCCTTTCCTAGACGGCTGATGGTGCAGCCTGACATCCCTGCTCCCATAGGATTTAAACCGCTTTGTTTGTTCACTTGAGGTTTGAATTTCTCCCCCTGCTGTCTTCTCAGCTTGGCCTTTTAAACAAGGCTGCAAGGCACAGGAAATGAGCTCGCCTTGGCTTCTGCTTCGCAGGGGTGTCTGAGAGAGCCCAGCAGCTCACCGGGGTGGACAGGAATAGCAGTGCTTTGGGAGAGGCAGCAGGGGCACTCCGGGTCTGTCCTGCAGCCTGCTTTACGGAGCTTGGATTTCCTTCCAAGTGCCTGGGCTGGCTTCCTGCATGGGAGGCATTGAGGGAGTGGCAGTCCCCAGAGAGTGTCTCTTGGGCCAAGCATCTTTGTGGCCCAGGGTAGCTGGGGAGGCTGGGTAGGTGGGGGTGAGTTTGTGCTGATGGAAGCATTCAACCATCCCTCCGGACTCGTGGGTGAGCTCGTCAACCGTCCCTCTGGACTCGTGGGTGAGCTCGTCTTGTCAACGCAAAACTGCAGAAACACCAGTGCTCTTCTGGGTCCCTGGAGACACTGGGGAAGCAGCAGTTCCTCTATCTGATTCTTGCTTGGAATTGCAAACTGCTTTTCGGTAGCACTGATTAAGAGACAGAAATTAATTCTCAGAGCTCTTAATTATGAATGCAAAGAGACTGCGTTGTCAGCATTTTTCCCTGTGCAGAAATGATTGGTTCTTGGGCACAAACGGTGGTATTGGGCTGTCTGGGGTGTTGAATTCTCTCAGGCAGGCAGCCTTGTGGGAGGAACCGATGAGCTGGGATCCAAGACATAGTGCAAAGAATATGCTTTGACGCCTTTGAGGCTGCAAAGCCAACCTTTTGTTGATTTCAGAAGAAATGATTCAAATTTCTTCTCTGTTGGGTTAGGAGGGGCCTGTTGAGCTCCCTCCTCCCCACGCTGGGCCACTGTTCCTGTAGCAGGTCTGAGGTTCAAGGTTTTCGTCACATTGAGTATCTGAGGCCAAATATTTCAAGCTTCTCTTCCACCTGGTGCCACTGTTGCTGCCACGAGAATGTATTTTGAAATAGAAATGAGTCCAGTGTCTGCATCAAAGTGAACAGTTCACTCTTACGAGATTTTTTTTAGAGAATAACATCCAATCCAGTGCCTGGATCAGATGCCCAGGGTGGTTAGTGTGCTGTTGTGTGTGTGTGTGGTGAGCAGGTCATGGGGAATCGTTCAGACCCTGTCAGCACCTGACATTCTGGAGCCGGCACTAGTAGGTCATGACGTTCATGACCTTTGACTTCGCTGGAGCATGGGTCAGAATTTCCTACAACCTCGGGCATCCCCTTACCTGCTGGCCAGAAACCCTAGGTTGTAGAAGTATAGGCACAGTTAGGAAACACTGGTATGAAATGTCAGCCATGTAACTTACTAGCAATTTCCCTCTTGACGCATTGTTTTCTAGTAAGAAAAGTATGAAAGTTTAAAAGGATGACACACATAGATATTTGGGATTCGTGAGGCTTAGTTTTTGACTGAAAGGTGAGTGTCCAGCCCAGGGTTGCAGCTGATGATTATTCTCTAAAAAAAAATCTGATAAGAGGGAATTGTTCTTCACCTTGCGTTTAATCAAGACAAAGGAAGAATCGTCCGGGCTGCTAACCTTGAACATCTGGGACATTTTTGCTTTGATTGTGTGTCTTAGTGAAGATCTCTGAGTCGTCTTTGTCACTCCGAGTTCGCTTTCTCCTTTAGGAGGAGACTGATTTGGCTCTTGAGAACATCCGGGAGACTGTTCTAGACCAAGAGCAATGGAACAGGGACCCAGGTCAGGTGCGGTGGCTCACGCCAGCAGTGGGATAGGGACCCAGGCCGGACTCAGTGGCTCACGCCTGTAATCCCAACACTTTGGGAGGCCAAGGCGCATGGATCACCTGAGGTCAAGAGTTTGAGATCAGCCTGGCCAACATGGAGAAACCCTGTCTCTACTAAAAATACAAAAATTGGCTGGGCATGGTGGAGTGCACCTGTAATCCCAGCTACTCGGGAGGCTGAGGCATGAGAATCTCTTGAACCCAGGAGGTAGAGGTTGCAGTGAGCTGAGATCACGCTACCGCACTCCGGCCTGGGTGACAGAGTCAGGCTCTCTCAAGAAAAAAAAAAAAAAAAAAAGTGATAGACTTTGAGGCAGAGACCTCAATGCAGTGGGGATCCCTGCACCCCTGTGTTCTTCGGAGCCAGAGGCCGGGGCATCTGTCAGCTAAGGGCCCGTCCGCCAAGACTCCTGGCATGAGCTGGGCTGCAAAGGCCAACTGAGCAGAGAGGAAACTGCCAGCCTCTCTTCTGGGCCACCGGCCCCAGGTGCCAGCATTTGAGTGGCCCATTGGAGCCAATATTTATTGTGTTTTAATTCAGCGGCATCAGTCCTCTATCCAGGTGGGATCGGTGGCTGCTAAATTAGAGAACGCCCCCTTTCCAGGTTTGTCAGCTGGGGTTATTTCCAGCTGCCCTCACGGAAGCCTAAGCTTGGTGGGTTACACACGAGGGGCAGTAGCGTGTTCAGGAAGCCTGGCCAGAGGCAGCTGCCTGGAGAAGGAGCGAGGGCCCGGGGGCTCCTGTCCAGCGGTGACGTGTATGGAGGGTGGCTTCCGTGACACCGCGACAGGTGGCGTTGCATCTCAAATCGCATCCCCACTGTGGCGGGAGGAAGAGGGGCTGAAGCTTTTCTCACGAAGCTCTGTTTCATGAAAGGTCATTGTCCTCCAGAGATTTCTGCTCCAGGTTCGTCAGAACCACGTCACAGACAGTCTCGGTCTGGTCCCAGCAGGAGAGATACGGCACATCCCTCGAAAGCAATTGAGGAGGGTTGCTAAGCATTCTTAGGGAGGTGCAGGCAGGGTCAGAGGAGCCAGCGGGGCGACTGAAGCCCTGGGGGCTGCACCAGGAGAGGAGGTGACAAACCTTGACTTGGGGGATAAGGAGGGGTGGGGCCCAGCTCACTGGGGCTTAGGCTTTCCAGGGATAGATGCCAGTTGCTGGCACAGAGTGACAATTCAACGCATGCTTGCAGTGATGAGGACTGCCGTCTAGCTGACTTCCACATCAGTTGCCTTATTGCTGCTGCGACAGACTCCCACAAACACTCCATCGTGTCTCAGCACTCTGCAGGTCTTAAGTCCTAAAGTCAAGATGTCAGCAGGCCTGTGTGCTTTCCTGAGGCTCTGGGCTAGAGTCTCTCCTCTTGCCTTATTTTGGCTTCCTTCCCTGATCTTCCAAGCTGACAGCAGAGCATTGTCCAAGCTCTCTCTTTTCGTCTCTGACTCTACTTTTCCTGATGAGGGCTCTGTGATTACATAGAGCCCATCTGGATAAGCCCCATGCTCTCCCACTCTCAGGACCCTCCACACAATCCCATCCTCAGGGTTCGTTCGGCCGCGAAAAGTGGCTTTAGGAATTTGGATGTGGGCATCTTCGTGTGGGGCCGTTACTCAGGCATTATACATCCAGGAAATCAGTCTCTTTGGTTCTCCCTCCCCTCTCCTTGTCCACACACCCTCTCCTTGTTGTGAACCAGAGCCGTGGCCTTCATCGTTCTGGTAAACAAAAAGATGACACTATGGAGAATTTTAAGTCAAAGAAATGCAAAACCATAATTGTGGCATGAGATGAGGTCCACGAAAGAGTAAATATCGGCTGGGCATGGTGGCTCACATCTGTAATTCCAGCACTTCAGGAGGCCGAGGCGGGCAGATCACTTGAGGTCAGGAGTTCAAGACCAGCCTGGCCAACATGACAAAACCTTGTCTCTACTAAAAATGCAAAACTTAGCCAGGCATGGTGGTGTGCACCTGTAACCCCAGTTATTTGGGAGGCTGAGGCACGAGAATCCCTTGAACTCAGGAGGTGGAGGTTGCAGTGAGCTGAGATTGCATCACTGCACTCCAGCCTGGGTGACAGAGCGAGACTCCATCTCAAAAAAGAAAAGAAAGAGTAAATGTCATTGACTTGCCCCCAAGGTTCTCCGTAGACTCTGCCTGGACTCTTCACCTTCCTCCAAGAACTTCTTTTCTTTTACTTTGCTTATGAGCATCACCTCAAGGCCAACAGATCCATTTGTTCCCCCAACATTATTGCCTTCTGTTAAGTCACTGCAATTACCACCATATTGTCCACTGCAGAAACACAGTGTTTCCGCTCTACTGTGTTGAATTTAGCTCCCTTTTAGCTCCATTGTGGGACAAATAGGATTTAGGGGCCAGCTGGACTCTCTAGCTTCTGGCCACCGTTTGTGATGTGCCCATGGGAGAATGCGTACCGGTGCTCAGTAATTTCTTTCCAGGTTCACACTGGAACGGTGGCCTGTCCATAGGTTGGAGGTTGTCTGTTGTTGACCAAAGCACTGGATGCTGCCCCCTAGAGGGCAATTCCTGACTGTCCCGTGCTCTTATAAAAAGCTGGATAATAAATGCATCTTCATGCTGGGTTCTGCACATGGAGCCTGAAACCCAAGTTGGCTTCTCTGTGAAGCATGAGTCTGAATCGATTCCTCTCTAAACTAGAAACTCCTTATGTAGGGAGCCTCTGAGTCATCATGTTGCTTTTGGGCTGTTAATGTTCTTTTTCTTTGGAGATTTTACCCATCAGGGTCACAAAAGCAAATAGACAGCATTTGCAAACTGGAGGATGGAGCAGAGTTTAGAAAATAAAGTACTAGCAAAGGTGTGGGTGGTGTTGCAGGGGCCAGGGGGCAGGGGGGCAGGACACCTGCAAAGGGGGTTGGGAGTCTGAGACCAGCAGAGGCTGGGCACCGTCTGGGCACCGTGGCCACCTGCTATGGGTATGGGGAGAAGGGTGTGGGAGAGGCCCTCCCCATGGAAGGACACTGTTGGGGGTTACCCCAGTTCCACAACCCAGTGGGAGGACTTGCAGGGCTCAGTGTGCAGCCGCCCTCAGGGCTGTGACTTATTACAGCAAAAGGACACACCACACAGGTGGCAAAGGGAGAGGGCACACAGGATGAAGCCAGGGGGAGACCAGGTACAGGCTCTCCAGGTCGTCTCCCAAGAGGATTCCCAAGAATCACACAGGACCCTTAGTGGACCCACAGCTGCAAGCTGCGATGTGTGTGAAATGTCATCTATCAGGGAAGCCCATTAAAGACTCAGCAACCAGAGTTTTTATGGGGACCTGGTCACATGGGCACTCTCTGTCCAGCACATACCAAAATTCCAGACGCCCAGAAGGAAAGGTGTTCAGCACAAACTGTCTTGTTCAAGTGGCCTAGATGCGGTAAGCCGCACTAATCGATTAGGGAATGTAGGAATTCTCCCCAAATCCCAGTTCCCAGGCCTCCAGCCAAGGGCCAAGGGCCAGGCTCACCAGCGGTCTTTCTAAGGGAAGCAACACAGAGTAATCCCTGCAGGCTGGTGGGGAGGGCCGGGGGCCAGGGGTCATGCTGATCCATTGTTTCTCGGTCATGTCTTCCACTAGGCAAGCTGATCAGAAGCCGGGATGGTACAGGGGGTGCAGGCCGTGAGGATGAGCCTCCTGGGACACAGAGGGATGGATGATGGTGGGGCCTGGGTCTGGGAGAGTAAACAGCAGTAGTCCACCCAGGAGCCAGGGCCTCCTTTCCAATCTTGGAACTTTCCTCAACACCATTCCATTCAGTACAAAAATCTTGCTTGACCACTGACTCCCTGCCAGGCAGTCCTCTGGGCTCTGACGATGGGAAATTGCGTGGCAGAAGAAAACTTCTGTCTGGTGACACTTCTGTTCCAATGAGGAGCAGCCACGGGAAGAAGGCAAACAGCCGCAGAGGACAGTACCGGACACACGTGGACACCGAAGCATGGAGGTGTGAGAGGGAGGGACATGGAGGCAGGGAGTGGAGACAAGGGTTCTGTCACCTTGCAAGGGTTGGAAAGGCCTGTCTGAGGTTACACCGAATGAGAAGGAGCCAGACCTGAGCAGACTGGGGCAGGGCGGGGTAGAGATCTGCAGGCAACGGAATCAGCAGGTACAAGCGTTCTGGGGTGGTAAGAAGCTTGACCTGTTTAAGGGACAGAAGGAGGCCAGGGTGTCCCCAGCCTGGTGGCAACAGGGTAGCAGGTGGGTGGGGCTTTTAGACCACCAAGGAGTTTGGATTTTATTCTAAATTCTGTGGAAACCATAGAAGGTTTCAAGCAGGGAGAGGCAAGAGCTGGCAGGTATTTCAGAAAGATGGTGCTGGTCGCTGTGTGAGACTGAATGTAGGAGCATTCGAGCATGACTCCCAAGTCCTAATGTTCTTGAACAGCTAGGATGCAAGAAGTGATGCTTTCTGCAAACCTGCACTCCGGGGTATTGAGGTTCAGAAGTGAGGATGGTTTAATTCAAATACGTCGTGACATTTTCACCAGGGGCATTTGGATGATTTCTCTAAGTTCATTGCCTGATAACATCACGTTGCGGCAAAATGGCATTAAAATATTCCTTCGAATGAAACCTCTCTACGACCTCTTAATAACAGCTTTCCTGTAACCTTGTTCCCATTTGGGAATGCCAAGTGGGTGCCTGCCTTTCTTTTGGTGCCCCAGAAGTTGTCAGGTTAAACTAACACTCAGTACAGAAAGTATTTGAAATAGAAAGGACTTCTGCAGCTGACAAGCATGGCATTGTGTTAGTCTGTTATTGAAGCCATAATTCACATCATAAGACTTGGGGAGGAGGAAAAGAAATTATAAGGCTGCTGTTGGGTTAAAATATGTTGCCTCCACAATGAAAATGAATGGGAAAGGAACCGTGGTGACTTCTTTCATTGACAGCATCCCCTTACCTGTTTCGAAGAGGAGAGAGACTGAACATGGCACCTCCCTTCCCAATAAGCTTGTAGCTTGGCCCTGGGGGTTGTGGCCTAAGAATGGAATTTATGTGGCTTTTGGATTTATTGGGGGAATGCATTCTAGTTCATGTGGAATTTCATTGGCATTTTTATTCACTTTTAAGATGAGGTAAAACTTCTAGAAAAGAATATGCTTAGACAATGGGAAAACACTTGTATCTGTTAGGGCTCTCATAGTTACAGGGGACAGACGATTCAAATTGGTGTAAGCAAACAAGGAGAATCTATTGGTCCAAGTGACTGAAAAGGAAAAGATAATTAGCTTCAGGCTCAGCTTGATCTGGGTGCTCAAATGATGCCATAGGGGATCCTGCTTTTCCCTCTGCCTCTCTGTGTTTATCTCATTGGCTCTGTTCTCAGATGAGTTCTTTCGTCATGATGACAAAGGCCACAGTAGTTCCAGCTTTTTGTCTTTAACTTTCCAAGTCCAGTGGGCAAAAGGGAGAGTTCTTCCGGGTTCCTATACTAGTATAGGATCTCATTCCCCCAGAATGCAATTTGGGTCCTGTGACTTCCCCAACCAATCACTACATCCAGGAGATGAGATTACACTGATTGGCCAGGCCTGTGGTACATTTGCAACCCTGAACCAATCACTGAGGCTGTGGTGGAGGTGGGCGGGAGGAAGACGGAGGTCGTCTGCTGATTGGTCAGCCCTTGGTCATGTGTCGTGACCCCTAATAGGAGTGGACCCAGTCCATGATGGAGAAGGAGGAAGGGAAGAATCCTCTAAGAGGAAATTGAAGATTTTCCTCCTAAAGAGGAAGCAATGGATATCAGCTGGGGGCAGATGCCTGCTCCTTCTCTTAGGCAGGTTGTGATAACCTCCTTGTCTCCATTCCTTCCACTTGCAGGTGAAGGCAGAGTATGTGCATCTCAACCACCCACTCACCCTCTTGACCAGAGAGCGCGATTTGGCCGTGAAGGAGAAACACCAGCTCCAAGCCAAGCTGGAGAACCTAGAACAGGTCCTGAAGGTAGGCTGGCTTTCTGCATTTGGGACCACTCCTGCTTTTTGTGAGGTCAGTGTGAGGAAAGAGGGGCTACAGGACCCCCGAGCAGAAGCTACGTCAAGCTCCTTTGGAAGCCATCATCCACATTCAGAGATGCTGGGGCTGGTTTCCCCCTTTTTGTGGCATAAAAAGCAATAAATAACAAAATTCCAGTGTTTCTGGAAGCAATCCCATAAAGCCAATTATGCATTTCCATTTCTTAGGATGTTAAACACAGCTGAGCTGTGCAGTGGCGGGCACTCCGCTCCTGAATGGAAATGGAGTCTGTTTACGTTAAAGACCAGAGGTGGCTACAGTGGGTTTCAAACTTCAGGAATTTAAAGCTGCTCCTTGGACGTTTAATGACCTTTGTTACAAAGAGGATAGCTAAACCAGAACATCGCTCTATCGGGGTACGGGTAACTGGATGTCCCTCACGCATTCCTGATGAGCTGAGATCTCCTTCAATATTTAGCCAGTGGGTTGATTTGCTATTGATGCCACTGAGTTAAGCTGAATGAATTTTTTTCACCAAGTGTTAAAATTTGATTGGATTCTTATTCTAGGAAACTTTTTTTTACAAAAATTAAAAAAAAATCATCTCCAGTTCTATGATCCAGTACATATATTACCAGGATCATTTGCATTTCACAATTACAGAAAACAGGATTAGGCTGCATCCGCAAATACTCTTTAAATCAAGAAGTGATTTTACCTCCATCTGTAGCCTCTTTGGGGAAGCTTTCGGAGCTCTGAGGGGAGCATCTGAGTAATTGCCAGGGGTGGTGGTGGGGGAGTGAACAGGGTGGGGGGGTGGGGATGAGGAGTGACCCCTCCAGGGATGGTGGTGGGGGGAGTGGAGGGGGTGGGGATGAGGAGTGACCCCTCCAGGGATGGTGTTGGGGGGAGTGGAGGGGGTAGGGGGATGGGGATGAGGAGTGACCCCTCCAGGGATGGTGGCTGGGGGAGTGGAGGGGGTGGGGGGATGGGGATGAGGAGTGACCGCTAAGGGATATGGGGTTCTTTTTGGAGTGATGAAAATGTTCTTGAGTTAGATGGTAATAATGGCTGCTGAACTTTGTGAATGTGCCAAAACCATGTCATTGCACACCAAAATGGTGACCTTCATGGCATGTGCATTCCATCTCAATGAGAAAAGAATGATTCCATCTCAATTAGCAAAGAAAGATGGCCTATTCTCCGACTACCAGCCCTGAATGTGGACCAAGCTGGTCCTGCAGTTCTCAGCAAGCTGACTGTCCTGCTTCTCCCTGTGTGCTCTAAGTCTTCAGAACGTAACCCTCAAAGAGGAGGTGCTACCACAGAATTCTTTAAGCAGCTGCCTCGATGACTGACTGTGAGTTTTCTGAGGGCACACATGGTGACTTATCCAACCCTCTACCTTTAGTGCCTGGGACACACATTCAGGGCTTAGTGAATTTAATGGAGGGTGTGCCATGAAACCCTGGGAGGAAGGAGCTTAGCAGAGAGTCTGCTGGATTAAAAAGTCATGAAAGATGGTTCTCAGTGGGGCCAGCTTGCCCTCCAGGGAACATTCGGCAATGTCTGAGGACACTTTTGATTGATATGACTGGGGAAGGGGAAGCCAGGGATGTAAAACCCTCTACCATGTGCAGATCAGTCTCCTACAGCAGATTATCACCTGGTCCCACATGTCAGTGGTACTGAGGCTCAGAAATCGTGTATCTGTTTCTTATTACTGCTATAGCAAGTGACCCCACAGTGTCTTGGTGGCTTAAAGTGATGTAGACGTATTCTGTTTCAGTTCTGGAGGTCAGAAGTCTGAGATGAGCCTCACAGGGCTATGATCTGGTGTTGGCAGGACTGAGTGCCTTTCTGAGCTTTGGGGAGAATTCATTCCTTGCCTTGCCAGCTGCAAGGGCTGCTGAGGGCCTCGCGCTCTGCCTTCAAAGCCAGGGAGGCGGCGTCTTCCCTCCTTTCTGACCTCATGCCCTTTGAGTTGTTGGCGTTGTTGTCTTTTGTTGTCAGTAATGTGAGTGGAATTGGAACCTCAGCACAGTTTCAGTCAACCTGATTTGCTGAAAGCCAAAGCGAATTCTACCGGATCAGAGACCCATCTTGGGAGGATGTCAGGTGATGCAGGATTCCCAGCTAAGCGTACCTGAGGGCCGGCTCACAGCCCCTCTCCTTTGCCTGCACGGAGCAAAGGCCCTGAAATGCCAGGCTGCGGAAGAGCCCTGGATTAAAAAGCCATGAAAGATGGTTCTCAGTGGGGCCAACTTGCCCTCCAGGGGACATTCGGCAATGTCTGAGGACACTTTTGATTGATATGACTGGGGAAGGGGAGGCCAGGGATGTAAAACCCTCTACCACATGCAGATCAGTCTCCCACAGCAGACTGAAGGGCCACCAAATCACACCCACCACTGGGTTTGACTGAATTGTGAGAGGGATGTGGTTTTCCTTCCAAATATAAAAGCTTTCAGTGAAATAGATAAGACTGAAATTGGGGCTGAACGTTCCTGAAACAATCATGTAAGAATAATACTGAAACTGACTAGGCGTGCCCCCAGCGTGGATCCCGCAGTGGTATTTAACCTGATTTGAGTCCCTCCTGATTTTCATACTTAAAAAAATGATAATTGATGACTTCATTATCTGTGAATGTGTTTTTATTATGCTTCTTTCCAAGAATATGTCCTAATTACCAAAATCATTAAATATAATGAAGTGATATGGAAGGAAGTAGAGTGTGTGCATAAAGAGAAGAAAGAACTAAAATATGCTGCCTTGGAGGCTGAACATAGTTACTCCAAGATTCTCATTTGGCTCTGAGTTTCCAGGGAGGCTGGACAGAAAAGAAAATATGAACAATTGCATAATTCTCACTTCTTCGGGGAAGGAAGCTCACTGCTTCCCCAGCAAAACAAAGCATGGCGTGCTGGACATGGTTTTCTTACTCAGAATGTTATGTTAGAGGATGCAGAAAAATACAGAAGAAACTGTTGTCAGGAACAGTTTCATAGCAATGGAGGAGCAATTTTCCCAAGTCTCTTTCTTTGGAAGTTCTTTGGAGAAGAGCCTAATGGTATATGGATTTTTCAAGCCTGTCTTGCAACATTAGCAAGGAGAATTGAGGAGCAACGCTAAGGCTAGATTGCCCCACATACAAGAAGAATCCACGAAGAGTTTTTCTTTGTTTCGTTTTGTTTTTTTTTGAGATGTAGTCTTGCTCTGTCATTCTGGCTGGAGTGCATGGAGTGCAATGGCACGATCTCAACTCACTGCAACCTTCACCTCCCAGGTTCAAGGGATTCTCCTGCCTCAGCCTCCCTAGTAGCTGGGATTACAGGCACCCACCACCAAACTTGGCTATTTTTTGTGTGTATGTATATTTTTAGTAGAGATGGGGTTTTGCCATGTTGACCAGGCTGGTTTTGAACTCCTGAACTCAAGTGGTCAGCCTGCCTCGGCCTCCCAAAGTGCTAGGATTACAGGCGTGAGCCACTGTGCCCGGCTGAGTTATTCTTGATGGGACTTGAACAAGAGAAAATGTAGTATTCCTGAGCCATTCATTCCTGGTCTGTGGAATCTAAAATACCAAGAGGTGGGAAAGCACTGGAGGGTGAACCAAGTGGGGTGGTCTAATGAGACTCTGCCCACATGTCCACCCTGTCTTTTGGGGAATTTCCATGTCCCCAGCATCCCTATCAAGGGAAAGGGATACATCAGTGCATCTAAACAGAGATCTATATAGTGAGACACACGTGGCATCCTTGGGCCACAAGTTGCTCATTGTATGACTAGTCATTCATTCACAAGGGTCCATTGAGCGCTATGTACCAGGCACTGTTGCAGGCACCAAGGGTATAGCAATTAGCGAAATAGACCTCAACATTCAACTCTCTGATGAAGAAAAAGTCAAATGCATGTGATATAACGTCAGGCAGTGATCAGTGCTTTGCAGAAAAATAAACTGGGTAGAGGAGCAGGAAATCAGTCCCTGCTGATGGTGGCACTTTAAAAGAGTGGTCCAGGTGGCTTCCCGAGACATATATGTTGAGCAGAGGGAGGAAGCAGCCCTGTCAGTGTTCAGGGAGGAGCATTCCAGGCAGAGGGGAGTGCAGAGGGCCTGGCGTGTGTGGACGCCTGACATGTCCAAGGAGAGGAAGGTGGGCCAGTCAGTGAATGGGGAGGGGCAGGGAAGGAAAAAAAATGAAACCTGGATTGGGAATAAATTAGAGTCTTATAGGCCAAGGTAGAACTCCAAGAATTGTAGAACTGTATGTATTATCCCCTGTCCCGACCAGGCTGCATAACAAACCATCCCGAAGCCTGGGGCTTGAAGCGGTCACAGTCCATCATTGCTCCCAAACCTCTGGTTGGCTGCATGGAGCGTCTCAGCTTGACTGAACTGGACTGAACAGCTCTTCCGGTCCAGCCAGGGCTCACATGCACCTGGGTGTGGCCACTGGAGGATCTTGGTTGGTTGGGCTGGGGTGACCACCTTGCTCCTTGCTCTCCCCACCTCCATCAGGTGAGACAGGGCTTCTGGCCAGGGCACAGTTGGGCCATGAATGAGGCAGAGATATGGAAGACCTCATGAGGTCCAGGCTTGAATGGAGAAAGGCACTTCTTGAATTCTGTTGGCCAAAGCAAAGCTCAGTGTCTGCCTGGTTTCAGGGGATAAGGACGTTAACTCTGTCTCCAGCTAAGAGGAGCCAAGAAGTCACATCAGCAAGAATATAGATGTGGTGCAGGGCAGGGAGCCCCAAATCAGGGCTTAGGCTGGGAGGGTTCTTGGCTTTGCCCAAGGGAGAATTCAAGGGCAAGCTGGTGGTGTTAGCAGCTTTTACTGAAGCGTCTGTGCATAGCAGCAGCAGAGGTCCTGCTCCTTGCAGAGCAAGGCTACCTCACAGGCCGTGCACCTAGAGTAGTGGCTCAGAGGTGACTCTGAAGTTGGATTTAAACCAGGTTTTAATTACATGCCAATTAAGGGGCAGGTTATGCAGCAAATTATTGGAAAATGGTGGTAACTTCTGGATGGCTGGGTCATTGCCATGGAAAGGGGTAGTAACTTCTGAGTGTTGCCATGGCAATGGTCAACTGACATGGCACTATGGGTGCGTCTCATGGGAAGGTGCTTCTGCCTGGGACCTGATTTAGCTAGTCCTGTTTGGTCCCGATTCTAAGCCTCATCTCTTACCTTCCTACCTCAGATGCAGGGGGTGACTGTGGCTGGCATAGTTTTGCACTCCGTTTGTGTCAGATGCCATTGGAATTGAGAGAGGATGTGCGTCTGGCTTTGGTTTGTAGAGAGTCACTCCAGTGGCCACACAGATAAAATCAGGAGTGGAAGCAGGGACCCTACTGGGAGCCGTGTCCTGATGCGAGATAATGGGGGCTTCCACCAAGTCAGGGTGGGGAGAAGCGCGCAGGCTCAGGGCGCAAGCTCGGGGTGTGTCTTCAAGGTGGAATCAACAGGGTTTGCTGATGGACTGGACTTGGAGTGTGAGAGGCGGGAGGAGTCAGGACGTGAGTTTTTGGGGCAGCAATGGTGTCGTCTGCTGTGACAGGGAAACCTAGGGATGTGTGGCTCAGGGTCGGGGCATCACCACGTGTGGGAGATGGCGAGCATAGTGACCCCTGGATCCTTGGGGTGGGAGAACTCCAGGTTCCCACTCTACGGACCTCCCGGCTGATCCTCAAGAAACCCACGTTGTTCCATTAGTCGATGACAGGTGCAGTAGAACAGTAGAAGTGGCTCACTTGGGTTAAAGCATGATGCTCAGGCAGTCATCACCACGGCTTTTCATCCCAAACCCCGTGGTCACCATTCTCATCTCGCACCTGACGCATCTTGTGTCTTTCACGTCCTAAAGTGACTGGGGGGTGGGGGGCGGTGTGCGGCCTGTGAATGAAGACTACTTGTCCTGTGTTCATGGGGGTAATTAACAGCTGTGGAGCTGTGCCAATGTGCATTCAGGGCCTCTCTGAACTGATAATTAGCCCACTGGTCACATTCATATGCGGGCTTTTTTGTTTCCAAATATCGCTGATGTGCCGTCTGTCTTAATAGTGATCATCCAGTTTAGCTAAAGACAACGTGCCCTGCTTCCCTGCAGCCTGTGACTGGTTATGCACAGAAACACATGGTGTATTCATCTATTTTTTGTTGTTGTTTTTTCTCAGAGAAGGAGTCTCGCTCTGTCGCCCAGGCTGGAGTGCAGTAGTATGATCTGGGCTCACTGCAACTTCTGCCTGCCACGTTCAAGCGATTCTCCTGCCTCAGCCTCCTGAGTAGCTGGGATTACAGGTGCCCGCTACCACGCCCAGCTAATTTTTGTATTTTTAGTAGAGATGTGGTTTCACCATGTTGGTCAGGCTGGTCTCGAACTCCTGACCTCGTGATGTGCTCATCTTTGCCTCTCAAAGTGCTGGGATTACAGGTATGAGCCACTGCATCCGGCCCACATGGTTCTTTTCAGAGCCCTTTTTGACTGTATTGTGGGGGCTGCCAAGTAATTTTCACTTGAAGAGTCAGAAAAGTATGTCCAGATATGTAGATTTTAAAGGGAAATGCATTTGTTCACCTCAGGCACCAGCTTCCTGAAAAATTTCAAAGCCTGCAGTACTTGCCCTGATTAAAACCTATATAGCTAACCTGCACATGTGCCCCTGAACCTAAAATAAAACTTAAAAAAAGAAATCTAGTTGGACCCACACCCAAAGACATATTCATTCAAAAATATTGAGCAACCACTTTGTGTCAAACGCTTTCTTGTTTCTGGAAAAAGTGATCTAAATCCATGCCCTTGGTTCTGGTGGAGAGTTGATAAATTAACGTGCAGGTCAGGTGGGGAAGTGAGAAGGGGTGAAGGGTGATAGTCACGGAAGAGCTGGTTTACATTTAGTGGTTGGGGAGACCTCACTGTGGTGAGTCCTTTGAGCAGAGACCTGGGTGAAGCCAGGGAGGGAGCTGTGCAGAAGTGCAAAGGCCCTGGGGCAGACGGTGAGTGCCTGCTGTGTCTGAGAAGTGTGTGGAAGTCCGAGGAGCAGGAGTAGAATGAACGCGGGGAAACAGTTAGAAGATGAGGTCAGATGAGGGAGATGACTTGGAGCAGATCACTTAAAGCTTTTGAAGGCCAAGATAAGGACATTGGCTCTTTTCTTCCTGAGTGAGATCAGAAGCCATTAGAGGGTTTTCAACAGTAGAATGATGTGATCTAACCTGAATTTTTAAGGAATTGTATCTGCAACTCTGTAGAGGTGTAGTACACAAGAGGAGGTGCAGGAAGACCCGCACAGAGGTACACCAGTTAGCTATTGCTGTATCACAAAGCACCCTGATATGGTTTGGCTCTATGTCCCCACCCAAATCTCATGTTGAATTATAGTTCTCAACGTGGGGGAAGAGACCTGGTGGCAGATGATTGGATCATGTGGGTAGACTTCCGCCTTGCTGTTCTTGTGATAGTGAGTGAGTTCTCACAAGATTTCTTGGTTTAGAAGTGTGTAGCCCCTCTTGCTTCATGCTCTTTCCTGTTGCCATGTGAAGATGTGCCTGCATTTCCTTTGCCTTCTGCCATTACTGTAAGTTTCCTGAGGCTTCCCCAGCCACGCCTCCTGTACAGCCCGAGGAACTGTGAGTCAGTTAAACCTCTTTTCTTCATAAATTACTCAGTTTTAGGTATGTCTTTATAGCAGTGTGAGAATGGACTAATGCGACCCCGAAATTCAGTGGCTGAGATTAGTGATTTGTGTTGATGTCTCATGGCTGTGTTGGTTGACTGCGCAGCTACATGGTTCTCACCTGAGGTCTCCTCTTGGGTAGTTAAGCTTAGATGGCAACTGAAGTTGCAGTCATCTGCAGCCTTGGCTGGCTCTTTGCCTGCATGTTGTCCTCTCCTGAGTTGGCTAGAAGAGAGGGGACAGGCCAGATATTTCTCTCCTCATGTGGCCTGTCCACAGGCTAGCTTGGGTTTCCTCACAGCCTGGTGGATTCGGGGTCAGAGTTCCTCCACAGTGGCTGAGTCCCCCCAGAGCAAAGACCTCACGAGCCCTAAGCGAAAGCTACAAGGCTACTTATGACTCAGCTTTGGAAGTCCCTTCTGCCAGGTCCTGCTGGAGAGAAGACAGGCGTAGGTCTGGAATCAAGGTGAGGGGATGCCACAGGGGCATGCGTAGTGGGGTGTGGGGTCCATTGTGGAGAAGCGGCATCCTTGGAGACCAGCTGCAGAAAAGCTTTTGAAATCATCCAGGTGAGCAATGGTAGAGGCTTGGACCAGAGTGGTGGATTCGATGAGAACTGTCAGGTTCTTGATGCAGTTTGAAGGTGGAGGTAACAGGATGCTGACAGATTGACTTTGGCTTAAGCAAGAAAATTCAAGGATGATTTGAAGGCCTTGTAGTCTGAGCAAGATTAAGAAGAAAGTGGCATTGATGACGTGCAGAGGACTCAGGGATGCGTGGTGAGGGGACCAGAGGAGGTAGGAGGAAGTCAAGAGCTCAGCGTAGGACCCGGTGTGGGATGCCCACGCAGCATCCAAAGGGAGAAGTCAACGTGGGCAGGAAGATGTCCCCTTCTGGAGTTAGGGAGAGATACGGCTGGAGATGGGAATTTAGGAGTCCTCAGATTAGAGCTGGTGTTTAAAAGTATGTGCCTGGAGAGATCGTAGATACATAAGAGAAGCAGTAGTGAGGGGTTTACTTCTCTTCTGAAAACTGACACCGTTTGGGTCAGGGCCTGTGTGATCTGGCCATGGCTGCCTCTCCAGCTTCATCCACCACCACCCTTCTCCTCCTCACGTGGCCCGTGAGACGCTTCTGTTCTTCAGATGCGGTAGAGCGACGGCTGCTTTTATTTTAGAGTCCTGGCAGGGAAGAACGGTTTAACTTCACACTCACAAGGTTTAACTTCAGAGAGCTCAGTCTAGAAGCAATTAGAGGCAGGGGCCGGCGAAACCACCAGAGGCTGTGAGCAGGATCAGTGGTCACGGAGCCCAGGGAGCAGAAGGCAGGTGAGAAGCTTCTGGACGGAGGGGTGGGTTGAATCGACCTCTCCCCGTGTCTCTCCCCACACACCTGGGTGTGGGGCCTAGTTTGGAAATAGGGTGTTTGGAGATGTCACCAGGTAAAGGTGAGGTCACACATCAGGGCGGGCCCTCATCCAGTGACAGGCTTTGTAAGAGAAAGGAAAGGGGAGTTTGGATAGAGACACAGATGCTCAGGGAGGAAGCCACGCATGGATGGAAGCAGAGATCAGAGCGATATGACCATGAGCCACGGAGTGCCCAGGAGACTGGAGAGGCGGGGAGGAGCCTGTCCTGGAGCCTTCGGAGGGTGCGTGGCCCTGTCCACACCTTGACTGAGGACTTCCGGCCTCCAGGGCTTGAGAGGATGGGTTGCTGCTGTTTTAAACCCCCAGTTTATGGCCCTTTGCTGCTGCGGGCCTTGTGGACTCACAGGGTGAGAAGCGGGGCCTGTGGGGGGAGCCAGATGCACATCCCAGTCTCTCTTCACTCCGCTCAGTGACGTCGGGGCGGTTGTGGTCTGATGGCCTGGGCAGAACACCTTGAGGGTCCCACTCCTCAGGGACAGGACAGGAGTCCCGATGTGCGGAGAGGTGCGTGGTCCTCCTTGGCTCTTCTGCGTAGCCTGCAGCTGAGAGAAAGGTGTGCCTGAAGGAGGCCATCACAGGCAGGAAAGCATCATGTGGTCACTTTCTGGGCAGTGGCTCTGTCCGTAGCTGCTGGGGGCCCGGCACAGAAGGGGGCTCAGGGGGATGGGGTCATGGCCTTTCACGAGGCGCCACCGTGTGCTGGTCTCCCATGGACAGAAGCATCCCTCCTGCAGGAAGTGGATGGAGCCTTCCCCCTCACAGCCTCCTCTACCCCAGAGCTGCTCAGCAGGGCTGCTGAGACCGGAGCGAGGACAGTGAGGTGGTGGATTAGTTCGTTTTCATGCTGCTAATGAGGACATACCCGAGATTGGGTAATTTATACAGGAAAGAGGTTTAATGGACTCGCCGGGCTGGGGAGGCCTCACGATCATGGTGGAAGGTGAAAGGCATGTGTCACGCAGTGGCAGGCAAGAGAAGAGAAGGGAATGACAATCAAGGGAAAGGGGTTTCCCCTGATGAAACCTTCAGCTCTCGTGAGACTTACTACCACAAGAACAGTGCGGGGGAAACCGCCCCCATGATCCAATTATCTCCCACCAGGTCCCTCCCAGAACACATGGGAATTACAGGAGTTACTATTCAAGATGAGATTCGGGTGGGGCACAGCCAAACCATGTCAGATGGCTACAGGCATGGACGTACTTTCCGCCATAGTCTACAGTGCTTTACAGTTTAGGGCCAATGAGTCAGCGGCAGAGCCCTCACCCACCCTAGGGGGACATTCCTGTTGATTTCAGTAGCCTAACCTAATTCAAAGACTTTGGGCTTTTAGTTAGAACAGTCTGGGTTCAAATTTGAACGCGATCGTTAACTAGTTGTTTACATGCGATCAAGCGAACCAATTTCTGGGAACCGTGGTATCCTCCCATCTTTAAAGTGGCCGTAAAGTACCTTTCTAGATGTAAGGGTTCAAAGCATAGAATGTGCCCAGTGATCTAACACAGTGGCTGGTGCTGGAGAGGTTGGTGATCAAGAATAGCTAATACTGGGAGCGATTTCACAGATACACACCCTCAAAGGAATCTACTAGAATAGACAGAAGGATAGCCAGTTACCATGCCAGATGTTTGGAGTAAAATGAGAAGCAAACCCAAGGTTATTTCTGTTTTCATGAAGCTTAACCTTCTACTGGGGTGGGAGGAGCACAGAAAAAAATCAGGTCATCTAGCAAATAGATAAGAATTTCAGACACGGAGGAAGACGGTGATGATGAGCCAGGGTTACCTGGAGGGTGAGGGGAGCGCAGGGCACCCTGCACATGTCTGTTAGGGGGTGATGCTTCAGCTGAGGCCCATGTGACAACAACAGCCTGGCCAAGCAACGTCCCTGGGGAATTCTCACAGGGGCAAGAGGAGACAATGGGTAGCACCGAGGCGGGAGCCACTAGGGTATGTGCCAGCATGGCTGAGGGCGTGGCCCAGGGCAGGTGTCCAGAGGCATGAATCCAGGCAGATGGGGACAAGTGAAACAGCTCCCCTCATCATTTTGGGGGATGCAGAGGGTCAGCTGTGCTTCCCCAAATGACGCCCAAGTCCTAAATCTATGTACTTGTGAATATGACCTTATTTGGAAATGAGTCTTTGCAGGTGTCATCAAAATAAGGTCATGCTGGAGTAGGGCAGCTCTAAACCCAAGGACTGTTGCCCTTATAAGAAGAAGAGACACCCAAGGGGATGGGAGTGAGGTGTCTTCTGGTCAAAGATCACCAGCCACACCAGCAGCTGGAGTGGGGCATGGAGCGGCTTCTCCCTCAGAGGTTCCAGGAGAGGAGCCGGCCCTACTGACACCTGGATTTCAGCCTTCCGTCCTCCAGAGCTGTGAGAGGAAACCTTCCGTTGTCTTAAGCAGGAGTGCCAGTTGTGGTACTTTGGGACGCAGTGGTCATGAACGCATCCCTTTCCCACACATGGTCAAGTGCTCTGGACAGCAGGGAAGGGGGTATCCCAAGTAACCAGCACACAGGGCTGGAGTGTGGGTCCCGGAGGCCTCCGTGGGTTCCCTGACTCCTACTTTGCACTTTCTCTCTTTCTCTTGCTCTTTGTCTTTCTCTTTTTCTATCTCTCTCTCTCTTTTTTTTTTTTTTTTTTTTGAGACAGGGTCTCACTCTGTCGCCCAGGCTGGAGTGCAGTGGGCAATCTCAGTTCACTGCAACCTCTGCCTCCCGGGTTCAAGCAATTCTCCTGCTTCAGCCTCCTGAGTAGCTGGGATTATGGGTGCCCGCCACCAAGCCTGGCTAATTTTTGTATTTTGAGTAGAGATGGGGTTTCACCATGTTGGCCAGGCTGGTCTCGAACTCCTGACCTCAGATGATCTGCCTGCCTTGGCCTCCTAAAGTACTGGGATTATAGCCACTGCGCCCAGCCCTACTTTGCATTTTCAAAGCACGTTTGCATCCACCGTCTTACCGTGAGACTGTGTGGAGGCAGCGGCAGAACAGTGCAGGGAGAACCGTGGTGGCGGGGAGGCGCCGACTTCCAGGCCTGACGCTTGCTGGGGTCTGGAGTGGGCTCCAGGAGGGCCAGGGCAGGGTCTGTCCTTCCGAATCGTTCTGTCCCTGTCCCCAGCGCAGTGATACAGAATGAGTGCTCTGTCCCAGTGTGTGGGATGTACTCACAAGGGGCTGAATCATCTCTGTGAGCCTCGGTTTACCCATCTGTCACAAGCTTGTATTTTTATATCCTCACCCGATCTATGCTTGTCTTTCCCACTGGGATGTTAGCCCCCCACAAGCCAGGGCCTCTCAGCTTTGTGTCCACCGTGTCTCCAATGCCTGTCAGGCCACCTGGACGCAGCTGGTGCTCAGGAAACACTGTACAGAGGAGAGCAACAGAAAGGGCGGATATCCGGGCAAATGGAACAGGCTAGACCAGGCTGTTTTTCTCCTTGTAGGCTCTTTCATATACATAAATGATGCTTCAAAGAAAACGTAGAACACTCTGATGGGGTTTCAGTTATATAGATGGAACATGTAAGAATTCCACTTGGAAGGGCAAGTTTTAATTCTGAGTAGATTATTTAAATTTAAATATGTATTTTGAATTCCCTGGGGCAACCACTGAGAGTGACATAAAAACATATAGAACAGCACTCCCTGGAACATAGAGCAGCCCTCCCCAGAACATAGAACAGCCCTCCACGGAACATAGAACAGCCCTCCATGGAACATAGAACAGCCCTCCACGGAACATAGAACATCCCTCCATGGAACATAGAACGGCCCTCCGCGGGAACATAGAACGGCCGTCCGCGGGAACATAGAACGGCCCTCCGCGGGAACATGGAACGGCACTCTGCGGGGACATAGAACGGCCGTCCACGGAACATCGAACGGCCGTCCACGGGGACATAGAACGGCCCACCGCGGAACATTGAACGGCCGTCCGCGGGGACATAGAACGGCCCACCGCGGAGCATAGAACGGCCGTCCGCGGAACATAGAATGGCCGTCTGCGGGGACATAGAACGGCCCTCCACGGGAACATAGAACGGCACGCCGCAGAACATAGAACGGCCGGCCGCGGAACATAGAACGGCCATCCGCGGGGACATAGAATGGCACGCCGCGGGAACATAGAAGAGCACTCCGGAATATAGAACGGCCCTCCACAGAACATAGAACAGCCCTCCACAGAACATAGAACCGCACGCCACAGAACATAGAACGGCACGCCACGGAACATAGAACGGCATGCCACGGGAACATAGAACGGCACGCTGCGGAACATAGAACGGCACGCCGCGGGAACATAGAATGGCCCTCCGCAGAACATAGAACGGCACACCGCGGGAACATAGAACGGCACGCCACGGA
>NC_045443.1:128101149-128130003 GCF_002776525.5 Piliocolobus tephrosceles | reverse complement strand
CATAGAACGGCACGCCGCGGGAACATAGAACGGCACGCCGCGGGAACATAGAACGGCACGCTGCGAAACATAGAACGGCACGCCGCGGGAACATAGAACGGCACGCCGCGGGAACGTAGAATGGCACGCCGCGGAACGTAGAACGGCACGCCGCGGAACATAGGATGGCACGCCGCAGAACATAGAATGGCACGCCACGGGAACATAGAACAACCATTCCGGAACGTAGAACAGCACTCTGCGGAACATAGAACGGCATGCTGCAGAACATAGAACAACACTCCACTGGAACATAGAACAGCACTCCGCGGAGTATAGAATGGCACTCTGCAGAATATAGAACAGCACTCTGTGGAGACATTAAAATTGAAAACCAGGCTGGGCGTGGTGGCTCCCACCTGTAATCCCAGCACTTTGGGAGGCTGAGGTGTGCAGATCACCTGAGGTCAGGAGTTTGAGACCTGCCTGGTCAACATGGTGAAATCCCATCTCTACTAAAAATACAAAAATTAACCAGACGTGGTGATACACGCCTGTAATCCTAGCTACTCGGGAGGCTGAAGTGTGAGAATTGCTTGAACTCAGGAGGCAGAGGTTGCAGTGAGCTGAGATCGCACCATTGCACTCCAGCCTGGGCGACAGAGCGAGACTCCATCTCAAAAACAAAACAAAACAAAATGAACAAAAACAACAAAAAACAAGAAGAAGGCAGGAAAGGGGAGATCAAATAATGAAAATGGGAGGGAACTAACAGAAGCCAAATCATAAAGTGGCAGACCTAAATAAAACGTAGTGATATTTACATGAAACATAATTTCTGTGCAGATCACTTTGTTTTTTTGTTTTGTTTTGTTTTGAGATAGGACCTCACTCTCTCACCCAGGCTGGAGTGCAGTGCATTCCTAGGCTCACTGCAGCCTTGACCTCCTGGGTTCAAGCCATCCTCCTGCCTGAGCCCCAGTCCCCTGAGAAGCTGGGACTACAGGTGTTTGCCACCACACTTGGCAAATTTTTTGTTTTTTTAGTAGATATGGGTTTTTTCCATATTGCTAGGCTAGTCTCAAACTTCCTGACTCAAGCAATCCACCCGCCTCAGCCTCCCAAAGTGCTGGGATTACAGGCGTGAGCCGCCACACCAGGCCTCTGTACCGATCCCTTTGAATCTAACATTTAATCTCATTCTTGCAACAACCTAGGAAGGATGGTGCTTTTTGCTGCCATTCAATAAACGTGAAACCTGAGGTTCAGAAAGGTACCTAACTCGCCCCAGGGCACAAAGCCTGTACACGTTGGAAATGGCATTGAACACAGGTCCAGCTGATAGGATCCCCTCCACCTGGCTGGCCAAAATCGCGGGCTTACAGCCGGAACCACTGGGGCATGACAGAAACCGTGTGTGAGAAAAATAACCCTCCCCAAGCAGATGGGATGAGTGCTGCCACCCCTGTGTCTCCGGGATTCATCCGGGCCAGAGTAGAAGGAGGGAGGCTTTAGGATCAAAGACTAATTAAGACTCAGGAAAATCTCTCTCTCTCTTTTTTTTCTCCAAAGGAACTCCTAACGATCCATTTTTTCCCCGTTTGAGAAACGAACATACTTTGGCTGAAATAGACTTCACTGAATTCACATGACTGTTTTCCACGTTCATTCTCATTCTGAATGAGTGTGACTTCTGTGGCTGGGGCAGAGAGTCATGATGCCATGAAAACAAACAGCTTTAAAGACCTTGTCTTTCTCGCTTTTGCAGACGTGGGTTCTGTGAGTGCTTGCATTCTTTCTGCCAGGTGCTGGGTGAAAGGAAATCATGTGTACATACATGCTTCATTATTTCTACCATGCATAGCAGATCCCACAATGTGACATTCAAAGTGTCGCCGTTAACTCCTGTTAGGGGAAATTGCTTTTTCCTTAATTTCTTCACTCAGGCAAGGCGGCATCCAAAGCAGAGGACAAGCCCACCTTTGATCTGACGTTGAGGAGATAATTCAGTTTGCTCCAGGTTTGTTCGTTCCGTGTCACATCCGAGATTTTCCCTGGGAAAGCGGCACCCTGACATTTGTAGGCAGCTTAAGCGCTGGCGTGAATGTCGACAGCCGCTATAAATATCACTGCTTTAAAAATAAATCCTGCCATAGGCAGAGTGTTTCAGACAGGCATTTTTGGCCGTGGTGCATAATCCTGAGTCCTTTTCAGATGTGAAGCCTCCCCATGAATGACAGCGTGTGCCCTGGGAAGGTCTCTGCGCGGGGAAACGGAAGCCAGGTGCCAGGGTGTGGTGGAATTCTGTCTTTGGGCGAAACGTGGGGTTTTCAGACTCCCTTTGGGAGTCCCTGAGCCCTTTGTGCTCCCAGGAACAGAGAGAATCCTAGTTGCTTGTGGAAGTCGTGCGAATGAAAGTACAGTTGTCCCCCAGGAGAAGTGCAGATGGCTCTGCCCCAGCCGTGTGACAGAGGCACCGTGTGCATGGTAGCCTGAGAACTCTGGAAGGAAGGAGGCGGAGTGACTTCGGGGCACTGCAGAAAAGGTTCTCATGTGTACTGCCTTGCAGAGAGTCCCAGCAAATATCAGCACATCCCACAAATATGAGAGAGGTCCTGGAGGAGGCCTCTTAGACAGCAGAGAGCAGAGACAGTGGAGGGAGTGAGCTGGGCTCGCTAGGTGCAAATCCTGGCTTGAGCCTTTACTAGCTGGGCAAACTTAAACACGTTACTCAACCTCTCTGCACCTTGGTTTCCTTCTCTGTAAATGGGAATGAAAATATCACCTGCTTCAAGGGTTGTTGTGCAGATTAAATGGGTGATATGTGTTCAGTACTTAGCATAACAGTACTTCTAGAACTTGGTAATGTTCAGATGTGTTTAGGTAAGCATGTGGAGGCTGACGTCTGGAGCCGGGCTGGGTCCAGGCAGGTTCTCTGGGAAAACTGTGCCAGCAGTGTGCCTACAGGAATAAGAACACCATTTTCCCACCAGTTGTAGGTGGTGACCTATGATAAACATTAACGTGGGTTTGGATTGTTGCCACACACAGGGCTTGGGAGCTGCTGTGCAGCCCGTTTCCTACTTTGCTCCCCACCCTCCCACTGAACTCTGAGCACATCTCCCTCTTTTATGGTGTGGCTGAGTTCCAGGGTGAGTTGGCATTTGGCCTCTGTTTTGGTCCTGTGGACTGGCTGGTAAGCCAAGAGGTTTACTGCAGCCCCACCGTGGCTGGTTCTGTTGCTGAATGCACAGGTCTCAGCCTTCACACCACAGGTGTCCTGCAGACGAGGTTATTTTCCTTGAATAAGGTTGTTTATGGCCAGTGACTTTTATCTTAGGACCTTGTTTCCTGGCCCTTGGAGAGAAATGGCAGCTGGAACTTACCAAACCTGCCTTTGCCCCTGTGATATTATAACTCTTGAGGTAAACCAAGCACGTCTATCCCCACCCTCATCTCCCTGTACCCTAATTTATACTTCTGCTGCCAATTCATTAAAGTAGCCCAGGATTGTCTGACCGCTGGGACCGGAACAAGCTTCCCTACTTGGGAAGAAGCATCAAAACTGTTTACTTTTTTATAGGAAAGTTTCAAGCAAACTAAGGGATAGTAAAAAAATCCAAGCTAAATTGTAGATAAGTAAACAAAAACATTATCAGATTGTACATTTTCCTGGACAGATTTATTTTCTGCTTTGTAGGTAGGTAGCAAAATCAACATTTCAGTGAGTTTTTTTTTTTTTAACTTAAAATTGTTACAGTAAGTCTATGAAGCAGGTTTGAATTTAGTTATAACAACTCAAGTGAAAGGGACAACACAGGAACAGTTGAAACAGAACAACCCCCCTCAAAATTACTTAATTCACTTTTCTTTTTTTTTCTTTTCTTTTCTTTTCTTTTTTTTTTTTTTTTTGAGACGGAATCTTGCTCTGTTGCCAGACTGGAGTGCAGTGGCTGGATCTCAGCTCACTGTAACCTCCGCTTCCCGAGTTCAAGCAGTTCCCCTGCCTCACCCTCCGGAGTAGCTGTAACTACAGGTGTCTGCCACCACGCCTGGCTAATTTTTTGTATTTTTAGTAGAGACGGGGTTTCACCATGTTGGCCAGGATGGTCTTGATCTCCTGACCTCGTGATCTGCCCGCCTCGGCCTCCCAAAGTGCTTAATTCACTTTTAAGGCGCTCATTTTGAAAGAGGAATATAAATGTGTCATCGATTTGGAGTTGGTTTCATCCTTTTCCTTCAGTCTACCAGTCAGACTTCAGTCAAAAAGCAGGAGCCAGCCAAGGTATTTCAAATGGAGGGACATTAATACAGGGGATTGGTGACACATGGGATAGAAGAGCTAAGAAGCCAAATGGCTGCATCGTGAAGCTGGCATCACCTCTAAGGCTGAAGGGACAATGCAGGTGATGACAATCTCAGTCAGGAGCAGAGACCATGGATTAGAGACGGACAGGAAATGGAGCCACTACCAGAGACAACTCAGGAGGCAGAAAAAGAGGGAGAAATCCCTGGCTTCCCTCCGGCCAATGCTGCCTGTTGACTGATCACCCAGAAACAGAGGGCGAGGGCGTCTGGGAAGTTTAGCTCTTTCTGATATTGAGCAAAACAAGAGAAGGAGACAGAGTAGATCTGAGAGCCATGAGGCAGTTGATTGGCATACCAAGGTGAGATCTAGGCTGGGGTGCAGGGTTACCCAAAGCCAAGTTGCCATGGGATTCCATCCTGCCCTCATCCAAGTGTACACATGCTGAGATTCCCACCATTCTATCCTATGTGTGTTGCTTTTATGTAGGCTGTAAAAGTAGGCAAGGCACAGTCTACCAGCTGTTTGCAGTATTTCAGAGACAAAGATAAAAGTTACATGGCAACATGGTAAAATATAGGACATGAAAGAATTTAATTGTTTAGTTGTGTGCATTCACGTAGGCTCTTAGCTATCCCAGGGTCATTCAGAAATCCCTGCCAGGGATGTTTAAGCTCAACTCCCCATGCTAGCCGTAAGTTCTCTAGGAGTCACCTCTCTGGACCTTTCCAGAAAGCAGAGCCAAGAGCCCATCTCTGCAGAATCCACCAGTGTCTATACATGCATCGGTCCTTCTCGGCTAATCTGTCTGCCTCTGGCGAAGCATTGTATTTCTGCAGATTAGAAGGGAAGTCTGGTCTCAGTTTCTCACGGTAACTCCTCTGTATGCTGTCTTCTTGATTCCCTGTATCTCTGCAGACCAAAGCCCAGGGGAGTCCCCAGTTTCTGCTCTTCCCTGATCCATCTCTCATCCTCCCCGAGGCAGTGAGCACAGAAAGGAGCCCTTAGGATGGGAAGTGGGAGGGGAATGGAGGAGAAATGGAGGGTCAGTGCTAGAAAGAAACATTGATTAATATCTCAGCCTTGCAACAATGATTTTTCCATAGATGTTTCAACAGAGACATGCACACTGGCTACATTTAGAAAAGTAATGCTGTGCAGAATGAATCAGTATGTCCTCATGCCAGGATGGATGGATATATTTAGCATGTCCGTGTGTTTGTGAGCCTTGTCTATTTCTCTGTTTTTGGCTACTTCGTAGACCTCACTAATATTAAACTCACGGCCCCCACCACCCCCTGACCGAGCTATCTTTTCTCCCACCATCCACCTAACACCACGAATTTCAGCCTTTGCAGCCAATATCTCTCCTAGTTTTGGCTTACATTTTTTTTCGCCATCCACTTCACTCTCCCCTCCTCAGTCTCCAAGCCCATCTCCAAGAGAGGTTTTATTATAGCTGCGTGACTAACTCTGCCAGTGTGATGGCCTGCAGGAGAACCAGCTTATGTCTCTGGTTCACAGTTTTGACTGTGGGTTTGGTGAAATGTGGAATCTTTGGTAGTGCGGATCCAACCTTCTCTAGGCTCCTCAAGTGTTAAAGTCTGGTTTCCCGACAGCCACGGGATGGAACCTCCACTCATAATCATTGCTTTAATTCCACTTAGAAAATGTGAATTAGACTCCTGCTGCCTGTGGAGTGCGCATACGGAAGTGGAGCCATTTCTAGTCCAGTTGAGAAAGTGAGAATTGCATGAAATTAATCAGAACAGTACAAAGCAGGTTACAGCATTGCTGCAGAGTCATGTTGGAGGCTGTGAGGGATGGAGAGCGGGGAGTGTGGGCTGGGGGCATGGGAAAGATGTTCTAGGTGAGAGGCCTCACCTTTGCTATCATTGATTCTGCCTCACCACATGTCAGAGGCTGTCCTGGGCTGGGGGTGCACCAGCAGACAGGGAAGTCAGTCCTGTAATCCTGTGGTTCTCATGGACAAGGGTAGGGAGTGGGATGGAAAGGATGACGTAAAATAAACATGTAAATAAAATAATCTCTGGTCACTGGTCAGGACACTTGCCATGTCTTTGTCCATTTTGTGTTGCTATAAAGAAATACCTGAGACTGGGTAATTTGTAAAGAAAAGAAGCATATTTGAAGCCTGTAATCCCAGCACTTTGGGAGGCCGAGACGGGCGGATCACGAGGTCAGGAGATCGAGACCATCCTGGCTAACACGGTGAAACGCCGTCTCTACTAAAAAATACAAAAAACTAGCCGGGCGAGGTGGCAGGCACCTGTAGTCCCAGCTACTGGGGAGGCTGAGGCAGGAGAATGGCGTGAACCCGGGAGGCAGAGCCTGCAGCGAGCTGAGATCTGGCCACTGCACTCCAGCCTGGGCGACAGAGCCAGACTCCATCTTAAAAAAAAAAAAAAAAAAAAGAAGCATATTTGTCTCACAGTTCTGCAGGCTGTACAAGCATGGCACCAGCATCTGCTCAGCTTCTGGTGAGGCCTCAGGAAGCTTCCAGACATGGCAGAAGGCAAAGTGGGAGCAGGTGTACCACATGGTGAGCGAGGTAGCAAGAGACAGGGAGGCACAGCTGGTTGTTAAGAGCTCCCTTAAACAACCAGCTCTCCAGTGAACTCAGAGTAAGAACTCACTTATTACTATGTGGAGGGCACCAAGCCATTCATGAGGGCTACGCCCCCATGACCAAGACCCTCCCACCAGGCTCCACCTCCAACACAGGGATCACATTTCAACATGAGGTTTGGAGGGAACACATCCTAAACCCCGTCATGCCGTGAGGGGCTGGCCATGTGGTGATGCAGGGGCAAGCATGTCGGGCAGCAGGAGTGGCACTTGCTAAGACCTGGAGTTTGGGATGACCTTGACGTGGTCATAGAACTGAGCAGAAGCCAGTGTGGCAAAAGCACAGCGAGGAAGGGGCAGAGGCGAGAGGTGAAGGCAGAGAAGAGGCTGGATCACAGGGGAGCCTGTTGGCTGCAGCCAGAAGTCTGGATTTTGTACCCGGTGCAGTTGGCAGCCTTTGTGCTGTTGAAGGAGAATGGCTGTGGGGCACTCTCTGGTGCAGCCAGTGGCTCTGGAGAAGCAGGAAATCAAGGATGACTCTCAGTTTTGCATCTGGAGGAGCTGAGGGGATGCTGGTGTCCTTGGCCGAGATGGCACAGCTTGGGGAGGGAACTTGTTTGAGGAAGAAAATCAAGAATTCTATTTCGGACAGGCTAAATTTGAGCTTCCTCCCGTACATCCATGTGGGGATAATGAGTAGGCAGTTGGGTATGAGTTGGGAGGGCGGGGGGATGAAGGGTTCATTTGGAATTATGTGGCAATTATAACCTCAAAGCTGGCTAAGATCACCTAAGGAACGGTATAAATAGAGCCGTGGCCCCTCCAGGATTTAGAGATCAGTGGGAGGTCATTGCAGAGGTCAGGGAGGGAGACCAGGTCAGTGCGGCCACGGGGGCCAGAGTCCAGGGCATGTCCAGGAGGAGCAGCCCTGGCGTCAGGTGCTGCTGAGGGATTTGGTCCAGTCAGGGCAGGAAAGTGGCCATGGGTTCGGGCCGCAGGGACTCCTCGGCTGCCTTACTGGGAGAATCTCAGCCAAGTGACATGAAGGAGGCTGACTGGAAGGGCTGGAAGAGCGCACGGGAGGGGAGGCCGTAGGAGAGTGAGCAGCACCGATCCTGTAAGAAGTTTTGTTGAGACAGGAAGCAGATACGTGGGCAGTGGCTGGAGGGGGATGAGGGCTTTGCAGAAACAGGTAAGATTTGGAGAGATGGATGCTGAAGCCAAAACAAGCCCCAGCAAACCTTGTCCTCCCAGCCATGGCATCTGTGATGAAACTGAGGCTGTCCTCAAGGGCTGAGTGCTTCTCCCACTCACACCTTTCTGACAGCTGCTTCGTACGGACTTGGTTCATTCACCGTAGAAATACAAAGGCTTCTTCACTGCACTTGTTTCCATCCATCTGATCTATAAACCCTCGTCTCACTGGCACCCCGAAGCAAGAGCCCAGCATACCGTCTGCCACCCCTTTCTCCTCGGTGGCTCTGAGGCCACAGGACCACACGCTGAGCTGTTTTGGTGCCTGGTGAATCTGCCTAGCGAGTCCTGATGGGGAAGGTGGTGCCCTCTCGCTAACAACTTCCTGCCCAGAGCTAAATAAAGATGATACAGGATGCCTTTGGCAGTGCCCCCTTCCAAAATAAAGAGAAGCACAAAATTAGCCAGAATTAAGCCAAAATGGCAGAATTAAGCAGCTGCACAATCGGCCACCCAGGCCAGGTGGGCCACGAGGGAGTTGAAAGCTGCTTCTCTGCCCCGGCCCCCGTAGTGCTCGAAGATGACAGTGGCTGGTGTAAGTCATCTCAACCCGGAAGTGGGGCAGTGGCTGGGAGCAGACTGGCCATGAGTTCCGACCTTCTCACGGGCCATG
This sequence comes from Piliocolobus tephrosceles, assembly GCF_002776525.5. Lineage (NCBI taxonomy): Eukaryota > Metazoa > Chordata > Mammalia > Primates > Cercopithecidae > Piliocolobus > Piliocolobus tephrosceles. The sequence goes on along the minus strand of NC_045443.1, from coordinate 128,121,262 downwards.
TTCCAGCTGTGGCTTTCAGCCCTTGCTCAGCTTCCCTGAGTCCATTGCTCTACTGGGAAGCAGTGACCACAGCACCCAACCTTCAGCCTTAAATGAGACAGTGCCTGGGCAGGCATCGTGCCCTGCATATAGTAGGTGCTTAATAAATGGCAGCGGCCACATTCCGATTTCTCACCGTCGTTTTACCAATGCGGCTGTAGCTGTCCGTCATCCTGTTGGTGCAGCCGTGGTTGCCTCGTGAGTCCCTCCCTCCCACCCTGGAGTTTAAGTGGCATCAACAGGGCTATACACGTCCAGTGGGAAAGGGTTTCTCCTCTTGGGACTAAAACATAGAGAACTTAATAGATGCCAGGTACTATTCTAGCTCAGGTAAAATTCAAAACACCTCTAGAAGTAGGTGTTAATTAATAATTAACATTAGTTATTTCATTAATTACTAATTGTAAAAGAATAGTGTTGAAAAATTAATCCAAAAGAAGAACATGGAGACCAGAGAAGTTAAGTAACTACTCTAAGGCCACACAGCGGGCCAGTATCAGAGCTGGTATTTGAGCCCAGGTGTTCAGGCTCCTTAATGGCTTTTGCTAACGTGAAAAGCTGGAAGCACCTTTCCCCCAACCTTCCCTGCCAGCCCCTGATGTGGGGAGTGTGGAGAGCTCCAGGGGCTGGGAGGAGGCCCATGCAGCTGGAGACGGGGGTGGCGGGGACAGCAGTGGGACTGAGCTCTGAAGGCCACGAGGGTGGCAGTTTGAGGATTTGACATCTGTGCCGAGTGACCTGTTGTGGGGACAGGGACACAGCGGGGCAAGGTGCCTGCTCATGTTCTGGGGGGAGGAACACACAGCAGGCAAGAGCCATCCAGTGTGTTGGGGGTGGGGGTGCTCAGGAGGAAAATACGGCAGGTGGAGAACGTGGCATGTCCAGGAGGGGCTGGGAGGCCACCAGGCTTCACTGTGAAGTGGCATTTGGGCGAAGGCTAGAAGGCGAGAGTCGGGCTGGCAGGCAGAGCAATGCGTGCAAAGGTCCAGAGGTGGGCATTGGTCTGCTCTTTGGAAACAGTGAGAAAGCCAGGGTGTCACAGTGGGGCGTGAGAGGCAGGCAGGTGGCCCTGGGACAGCACGCCGCTTTACTCCCCACCGAGGGGCTCTGAGCTGGGATGTGACATGGGGTCAGGGGTCCACCTCGGGCTCCTTCCGGCCGAGGACATTAAGTGACGGTCGCCGGCAGACTCTGCAGAGATGTTTCTTCCCCAGTCTGTCCTTCCCATGGGACATTGTCCATGCCAGCGAGCCAGTGTCTGGGGGAACTTTTGGGGGCTTTCCAGGAGCCACAGAGGCCCTCGCAGCCCCTGTTAGTGGCATGGCTCAGGGACACATCTAGGTGGGGGCAGGGGCTCCGGGCACCACGTTCAGGTGGGGACAGGGACTCCGGGCACCGTGTCTAGGTGAGGGTGGGGGCTCTGGGCACTGTGCTGTCCTGCCTTCTACCCACAGCTGCGTGGGGCTCTGTCTCTGGTGTGGGCCATTGTTTAGCACCATCTTGGTGGGGGGCTTCCCTGGCCCTCTCAGCTGATGGGCCAGACCCCAGCTGGACAGCAGCTCCCATCCCCTTTTATTATAAAAAATAAAAGTTATATATATATATATTTTGAGACAGAGTCTCGCTCTGTCACCCAGGCTGGAGTGCAGTGGCCGGATCTCAGCTCACTGCAAGCTCTGCCTCCCGGGTTTACGTCATTCTCCTGCCTCAGCCTCCCAAGTAGCTGGGACTACAGGCGCCCGCCACCTCGGCCGGCTAGTTTTTTGTATTTTTTAGTAGAGACGGGGTTTCACCGTGTTAGCCAGGATGGTCTCGATCTCCTGACCTCGTGATCCACCCGTCTCGGCCTCCCAAAGTACTGGGATTACAGGCTTGAGCCACCGCGCCCGGCCAAAAGTATATTTTTTAACAGTTTATTTTTTCTATTTTTCCCCTTTATTTAATTTTTTACAGTTTTTGTGGCTGCATAGTAGGTGCATGCGTTTGTGAACTGGGCTTTATTTGTTCATAACCCTTAAGACCGCCTGACCCCGCAGTCACCATGCTTAGGACTGCTGACCCGTGTCCACACACACAATTGGTGTATTTGGATGAGGTCTGTCCCCTCCCCTGCAGAATGTGAGCTCCAAGAGAGCTGGTTTTGTTTTGCTTTTGTTTTGCGTTGCTGTAGCCTTCAGAATCCAGCAGGGTGCCTGGCACAAAACATAGTGCTTGTTAAATATTTTTGAGTGAGTGAGCGAGCGAGTTCTCCTGGTGGAATGTGGCTGAAATCTCCTCCTCATGTCAGATTGAGACAGGTGTTGGGATGTAGGAAATGGCCACTCCTGGAAGTCCAGGACCTCAGATGTCATTTGGGTGCTTCCGCCCCCCTCCATGCCACACTCGGACCCTTCTTGTTTCATCCATCTGCCTTCATGCTCTGCCCCCACCCTTGGGGTGTTCTCTCATGAAGACATGGTTGTCCTGTTCCGTGTCCCCAGCTTCTTGGCGTCTAGTAGGTGCTCAATAAATGTCAGTCCGATGAACGAATATCCAGGAGAAGCAATGAATGAATAAATGGAGTAGAAACAGTCCTCTCTGCAGCTGGAAGCCCCACACGGAGGGCCTCATGAGGGTCTGCAGAGACTGGCCATCCTGAGGACCTCTGGGACCCTCATGGGGAAACCCGACCCCAGAGGAAAGCCCCACCGCACCGACGTGGCAGCCGGGGTTTGGGGAAGAGTTCCCAACGCTTCTCAGGAGCTCGGAGAATTCCTGGCATCTCTCAGGGCTTTGTCGGTTTGTCTGTCGCGGTGGCTTGTCCCCGTCCTCCTAAAAACACCCTGCAACGTGTGCAGCTGGTTTGCACTCACAGTGAACTGGTGGCGGGCGGTGGGGAGGCTGAGGCTCTTGGAAAGAGACCGTTAGACATGGCGAGGCCCAAATGGGCTGACAGCCCAGCGGGGCGGGGAGAGCCTTGTGCCAAGGTGGATCTCGGGAGGACTGAGCAGCAAATACCCAGGGCTCCTTGCTGGGAGGACCAGGCCTGCCCGGGCTCAGAACTGAAGTGAACGTGGGAAGATACAAGCACGGTGTTTCCCTGGGACCCATCAGGCCCCAGCGTGAACCGGCGATGGCCACTGACCGCGGCGCCCGTGTTTCATGGGGTTTGTTCATGTTCTGGGGAATTCCATTTTCTCAGGATCCTGAGTTCTTGTGAGAGTTCCCATAGCAACAGTGAAACCCCCAGATGTCTGTGGGGGTGCAGGGTAATTAGTTTCCGAGTTCACTGGAAGCCTCTTCTGGAGACAGCAGAGAGGATGCCGAGGTTATTCAGCTTAAAAAGGTGGATGAACCGGCATGTGAGGCCTCCATGCCTGAAACACAGGCTGGGAGGAAGACTTCACTTTTTAAACACAAACAAAATATCCCACCAACCACAGCGGTTTGCAGAATGAAAAGTGGAGGCCTTCCCCATCCTCAGTTAAAGTGGTTCTGTTTCAAGGTATTTCCCAGAAGAAAGGAGCTTTCGGTGGCAGCAGGTAGGGCTACCTTTGGGAAACTGGCAAGAAGAATGTAATCGGCCTGTCTGCCTCTTCCCGCGGGGCCCCACACCCCTCCCCCAGAGCCTGGGTGCCCCCTGCCCTCACCGCCTGCCGGTCTCAGCAGGGACTCCCTCACCTCCCCATTACCAGTCTCATCTTTCCAGCTCAGGCTGAGTCGGCAGCGGCCTCAGGAAACCACGCTAACCTTCTCTTGGACGCGTGTGTCCGACCTCATGACTCGCAAAGGCTACAGGCCTTTAGGACTCCAAAACTAAATAAAAATGAGTAAAGGGTGGTAGGGCAAGGTGGCTCATGCCTGTAATCTCAGCACTTTGGGAAGCCTAGACAGGCGGATGCCCTGAGGTCAGGAGTTTGAGACCAGCCTGACCAACATGGTGAAACCCCGTCTCTGCTAAAAATACAAAAATTAGCTAGGCATGGTGGTGGGCACCTGTAATCCCAGCTAGTAGGGAGGCTGAGGCACAAGAATAGCTTGAGTCCAGGAGGCAGAGGCTACAGTGAGCCAAGATCCTGCCACTGCACTCCAGCCTGGGTGACAGAGCGAGACTCTGTCTCAAAAAAATAAAAATAAAAAATAAAAATGAGTAAAAGACTAAAAATCAATAGAATTGTAAAATAATAAATACATTAAAATAATGAATAAATGACCAACCAGTTCCAGCCCAGGAGGAAAGTTCCCCGTGCCCCGCTGGGCCAAGGCACCCGCTTGCTTTAGGACCTGGGTCATCTGTGTGGCCCTCGGATGTCAGGGTATGCGGGGGGAAGTCCGCGGGGCAGTGGCCATCGGGGGTGTGCACCCTCAGAAGGGGCAGCTCCCACACCCTTCTCAGTCCTTTTCTGGAGGCATGCGTGGCCAACTCTTCCCATTTTTGAAGGAATCCGGACTTTTATATAAAAGACCCAGATTTTAAAATGTTGACCACGAAGTCGCCACACACACACACACACACACACATATATATATATATATGAATGAAAGGAAATGACAGTGAAATTGCAGCATTTTGCAGCTGGTTGTCCAAGCCCCCAGGAGTGGCTTGGGGGCCCCAGAAATGTTTTCTGTGACTGTTCCCAGTATGGCTGTATGACTGCTTGCCCGCTGTGGCCTTTTCTACCCCATGCCATTTCCCATGGGCCCATGAGACCCGTCAGAGGGGAGGGAAGGGCACACCGAGGGCGAGTAGGTGAGTGTCAAACCCTGGCACTGGGGATTTAGCGCTGTCCCTCCAAGCAGGACAGACAGAGATGGTCAGGAGGAGGGGACAGAGCCAGGAATACGGCTCCTCCTCTGTGCTCCAGAAAATGGGCCTGGCCGATGGGGGCCACCTTGCAGCCTTTCCAGACGGGGTAGGTGGAGGGATTTGGACTCTGGGGTCTGAGTGCTCTGGTTCACTGGAGTCGGCAGTCAGGACCAGAGCCTCAGCTTTGCAAGCTCCCGGGAGGGTGAGGACTCTGGGTTTGCATTCCGAACGGGTGTCCACTTCCCAGCTGTGTGATGGGCAACGATGACGTCCTGTGCCTCAGTTTCCCTCTCTGTCGAATAAGGCTATAGAACCTACCTCGTAGGCTGATGATGGGGATATGTGACTTAAATGCAGATAAAACCTTGAACCAGTGCTAGGCACATAGGACAACATCAGTAAGCCTTTGCTGTTACATACAAAGGACCTGGGCGAAAAAGGCAGAAGAGGGAGATTAAGTTTTTCAAAACAAGCAAAAAGAGGAAAGTCACCTTTGCATGAGAACAGGGTTATGCTCAAACGCTCGTTGCATTTGGAACCTGAGGAGGAGAAGTGGCAGGTGGAGGGCTTGTTCATGTCACGGCTCCCCCATCGAGAGTGCCGCCTCTGGAAGCACGGAGGTGGGTGCCCCGTGGGGTGGTGAAGGGCTGCTCTGGAGTGACTGGGCTGAGTCAGAGCCCACTTGGTGCAGGGTATAGGATGCACGCCTGTGGGCACAGGCTGCCCTGCTCAGCCAGGCCTCTCTCTGTCCCCACAGCATATGCGAGAGGCGGCTGAACGGCGGCAGCAGCTGGAGTTGGAGCATGAGCAGGCCCTGGCTGTTCTCAGCGCCAAGCAGCAGGAAATTGACCTTCTGCAGAAGGTAAGTGGCAGGCAGCCGGGTGCAGCGTGTGAGGCAAGGAGTCCGCGGGTGGGCCGGGGATCCCCGGTGTGGTGGAACGGCCGACCTGCAGCCTCGGCTCCCAGGCCTCTTCCTCTCTCTCCTTGCACTGAAGGATTCAGAGTCATTTCTGCTTTCCTGCTCTGGTGTTTCTTAAGTAGACCTGTGTTTGTGTTTTACAAAGCAAAAGCGGATCCAAAGCTCTAACCTCTGATGCTGGTGAGGTTGTAGGGAAACGCACATGCGTAGAGATGGCTGGCAGGGTATGAATTGCTTCCACTTCTGGAAAAAGCAATGTGCTGCATCTGTTTAAACTAAAAGTGCACACAGAGGGTGACCCTGCCACCTCCATCCTGGACGATGCCCTGCAAGGAATACAGGAACCAGTTCAAAAGGAGTTGTGTTTTCTTGCAGTGCTGCTGTGTGGCAGTGGGGATGGGGACTGGACCCAACTGATGCCCACCTAAGGGTGATGGCGTGTGCACCGTGGTCCAGCCACACCAGGTGCCATGCGATGTCAGTGAAAAGGATCATGGTGGTGTGATTCTGCCGTCTTGAGGCTGTTTGCATGACATGTTACCAAGTGAGAAAACTGAGTTGCAGAGCAGTATTTATAGCATGCTCCTAGTAAGAAAGGAAAAAGGGAAAGATAAGACAGAAAGGAAAAGAAATCAGGAGAGAAAGGAGAGAGGCACCAGGGAAGGAGGGAAGGAAGGACTGAGTGATTTGGGATTTTTACCTCCTGGGCACCTGTGATGGGTCTGGGGGCTGAGACAGGTAACCTCATCCCCACTCCAGTCCTCAGCCACGGTCCTGCTGTTTCTAGCCAAAGAGCTAGGAGGGTGGTACTCCTGGAGCCTATGGGCTTGGGGTGCCCCCAGGAGGAAATCAGAAGGTGAGGACTTGTGAACAGTTCTCATCTCATTTCCTCCCGGAGCCCAGTGTCCCCACCCAGTCCTGCCCTCTCCTCCTGGCAGGGCAGCCACCCCTATGGCCAGAGTGCAGCTGGCTGGTCTGCAGCCTCCCGCCCGGCGCCGGCTGGAATGGGCCAGTCCTCTGCCCTCTGTGGCCCCTCCACCCATCTGACAGCTTCTCCAGGCCTTGGATCTCAAAATAAAGGACTCACAGTCATTCACCCGGCCTGGGTGGCGATAGAAATCTGTCAGAGCAGTGTTTCTCCTCCAGAGTTTATTAGCAGAGCTTGTTGGAACAGGTAGATAAGTTCTGATGCCATTTCTCTAATCATTTAGCACGAGATCGTATTAAGGATAGATTTCATTAAGCCAGCGCTGATGGGACCTTCACAGCCCTTATTACCTGTCATAATAAGGTGGCAGGTACCCGGAGCAGCAATATTTCATTAGATGTTATCCGCAAGGGATATTGCTGGGACACAGGCAGGAATATTACTCTTATCTTCTCCTGCCGTGTCTCAAGGACCTTTCCCGTGGCTGGGCGACGCCTGATGGTAGCTGCATTCATTCCTCGCCACTCCAGAAGCCACGTCCCCAGGCGGGGACGGTCTGAGACAGATAATCAGTTTGTAGAAATTCAGAGACTGTCCAGGAAGGGACAGGATGTCTCCTCTCAACAGAACATTCTCTAGGAGCCTGGAGTTAAATTTACTAAGCATTTGATGCCAAGGAGAATGACCTGGAACCGACTCCGTTATTCTGTGTCCGTGATCTCTTTTGTGTACTGTCCCATTCTCTTGGAACTCTTTATCCTCGGGACTCACCGTTGTCTCTATTTTGGACACCCTGATGCTCCATCAGTGGGGCGGGTGGTAGAGGGACACAAACTGCATGAAATATAAATGGGCCAATTTTGTAATTTCTAGAGGCTTTGATGTAGTTTTTAGCGTGAGAAGAGAAAGGCCGACTCTTGAGTGGGATGAGATCCGGGACTTCTTTCCAGAGCGCCTCTTCGCGTTCAGTTTCTGCCGTGGGTGGTCATTGCGCTGCACTGTGACCGGCTCCCTCGTGCTGTCGTTCACCAAGTGTCGGCCGTCTGCCCCTCCAAGCAGCCACTCAGCTGCTGTTCCAGAAGCAGGAATACAGCCGCAAGTGGGACACAGCTCTGCCCTCCCAGGCTAAAAAAGAAAGGTGAACAAGTCAATGAAAAAGCGAGTAAGCCCAGATGATGGCGAGGAGTGAAGGGAGTTGAGAGGATGGAGTGGCAGGTTGACGGGGCCGTGACTTTAGATACAGGTGACAGTTCAAGGAGCAGATGACGCCTACGACGCCAAGGGCTGGGGCGGGAGTGTGCGAGGGTTAGGGAGCAGTGCACACACGGGTGCCCTTGGGAACCAGCCCAGCGTATCCAGGGAAGAGAAGGAAGGCCGGGTGGCTGGGGTGCAGCCAGGAAGGAGACAGGGGTTGAATTTGGGCCTGAGGCACAGAGCTGGAGCGCTTGGCCCACCAGGCAGTGGTGCCTCCACCATGAGGCATGGATCAGCTGAAGACTGGCCCTCATCCCCCTACCAAGATAAAAGTCACCAGTCATCTTCAGACTATCCAAGGCCCAAAGATGATTCTGATGAGGGTGCTGTGGAGGCGTCTCAAAGAAGCAACCTCTTCTGTCTTTCTGCAACCCCAGCTCTTTCTTGAACCTGCCGTCACGGGACCCCACCCTCAACAAGTGGCTTTTGTGAATGTCACCCATGTGTGGGCTTACCGTCCAGTGGGTAGTCCTCTGTCCTTACTTTCTTTGACCCGGGGGCCCAGTTTGAGCTTATGGCCTCCAAGGACACCACCCTCTCCTGGTTTCCTTCTCCACACCAACACCCCTACACATCACAGGTGACCCCAAGACTCAGTCCTCAAGCCACATCCCTTTCAGTCTACACTCACTGTCTCGTGCCCTCAAGTAGATGCATGGGTTTCAGCACCACCTCTGCGTGGTAACTCCCGGATTTACACCTAGATGCCACTGCACCCCAATTCCCTTACTCACTCTCTGCTTGACACCACTGCTTGGGTGGCCTCGGACGCCACGTCCCACGTGGAACTCCCCTCTGTCCTCACCAGCACCTACACTTCTGCTGAACTCCTTGAGCTCTGTAACCGCAGCATTTCCCGTTTCTGTACAGCTCTTCCTTTCCCTGGAGCTAATTGCTTTTTTTGTTTGCTTGTCGTCTTCCTTATCTGTGTACCCATCATTCCTTGGCTCCCCAGTTCCCTGCTGGAGCTGTAAAATTCCTCTCAGGAAAGTCTCAGTCCTCCGGGGAACCTCTGATTCCATTTTCCCCATGGAGACCCTGCCTAAAGCCTCTTCCTTCAGTCCGGGTCCTGGAAATGCCCCTCCCCACCATCTGGGGGCCTCCTCCCTGCCTCTTTGTGCTTTCAGCCTCAGCTTCCTCGATCCTATAATGTTGTTTTTCTTGAGGTGCAATGTGAGGCAGGAGTTTATTTTTCCTGAAATACTGGTGGATTTTGCCATATTTTGCAGTACTTGGAGATTGCTTTGTGGGATCAGCCTCACCTCCAAACCTGACCACCCCTGAGAAGGTGCTGGACATTCAGGCGTCTGATATTGGGCCCACATCCCAGCACCTTGTCCAGGGGCACCTTTCTCCCAGGCAGCTCCACCTGTCCTCCTGCCCTGCATGGAGGTCGAGAGAAGCACGTGAGGTCATGTGAAAGGGAAAGCATTTGTTAAATCGGAGAAATAAACACATGGGTGAATGACGAATGAGTGATGAAACGGCCCAGGGCTCTCCTCCCGGAAGTCAGGGATCCTGAGCTCATGCTGCAGCCCTCATCTCTGGGAGCTGAGCAGAGACACAGTTTAAAAAGGCAAAAGACAGCCAAGCCAGGACCCATGCTGTCTGCTGGCAACCACAGGCTCTCCCGGGAGACGTGTGCTTCCTGAAGACTGGGAGCAAGAGCTCATTCACAAATCCCTGCGTCCATTCACTCCATTCACTCAGCAGACGCTTACGGAGCGTCTCGTGTCAGCAAAGTCCCAGCAGCACAGCAAGGAGTGGGGCGGTGTGAGAACAGGCTGTGAATGGCCACGACGATGGTAGAAATGACTCTGGGCACAAATCCGCTGGTGCAGCGTCTCCGGACTGGGACCCAGAGTGCAGGCGTGGCCTCCTTTGAGCCGAACCACCTCTGCTGCTCCCCACACTGCAGCTGCTCCCTCCTCTCCCTGGACCGTGCCAAAGCCAGTTCCCTCTCGGAGACCCTCATCGACAATGCCTGGTCCCCGGGTTGTTGCAAAACTGGTTCATTTCTCTCACTGAGTCTCCCTCAGACCAGACGCCACTCCATGCCCAGAGAGAGGGCACGTCGCCCCATTTACTGATGCCAAAACTTGCTCATGTGGCGGTTTGCCGACTGTCCACCTCCACCTGCTGGCACTTCAGCTCTGTGAAAGGTGCATCGGACGCTTAGGATATCGCCTGACACCTAGGAGCTCCCAGCAAATCCTGGATGGACGGAGGTGCTCAAGGGCGCAGAAGGAATTGGAGATGTGATGAGGTTCCATCAGTCGGGGCAGTAGGGTCAAAATCCCATGGATGAGATGACCGACGATAAATTGGCATCAACACTCAGTTTTAGCCTGCGGAGTGAATCAAGGAACAGTCAACCCTCATGTAACCTGGGGGATGGAGGCACCATTTTTTTCTCCATGTTACAGATATGGAGGCTGAGGCTAACATGCCCATGGTCCACTTGAGATCCGATCCCAAAACCCTGAAGCTTCCTCTCCAGGTGAACGGTCGGCCTGGAGTCCGGCTGTGTTCTGTTGCTTCAGACTTTCAGTTTCTTGTGTATGTTACGTCCTCCACAAGAACGTCTTGTCTTGTGACAAGTGGCAATTGTGATGATCCAGTGGTGTGAGCTAAAGGGCTTTTCCATATTTATAATTCATCTGCAGACTTGACCGATTTTACTTCGGTCTACAATTCCTCTTACCGGTAGGATGATCGCTTTCAGTCTTAAGGCCATTACTGAAACGTGTGATACTGAGAGAAGCTGAGCTTGCCACCCGATGCATAGTTAATGCTTTGACTGAATTTGCTGTGCTGGCCTCAGTTGTGTGTGGATGGCTGGGGTGGGTCATAGCTGACCCTCTGTGTTAATTTCAGGTGGCATCTGCCCTAATCCTGTGTGCTCCTGGAGTATTAGAAAATGTCCATCAGCCCTCAGCTCTGCAGAACTCCTGATTTGAGGGTCCTTGTAGCCCTTGGCATAGTTCCGTGTGTTTCACTGACTTTTCTGCAGAGCTAATATTTCATAGCATCCACGGAGGCCCCTCACTCTGCTCCATATAAGCCAACGCCCGTTGTCCCACCACAGTCGCCAGGGGTCTGGATGGCTTATTGCTCTGTGCCGCATCCAAGCCAGCTAGATGCCCAGCACTTCAGCCATGGGGAATCTGCCCTCCCTTCTGCGAGTGCCATCTCCCTGGACGCTGCTGCTGCTGCTGCTGCAGAGCCTGCCCCCCTTCCCGGATAGCAGATCCTCTGGGTAACAGGCCTGGTCCTCAGGCCTCTTCCTCCAGCGTCAGGAGCGCCAGTCTCCCTGCTCTGCCGGAACCACTCTCCGTAAAGGTCGCACTTTCCCTGTGTTGGCCCCTAAATGAGCCTAGCTTAAGCTGTCGCTTGGATTTTGTAAGAACTCAGTGCTGCCAGTTTTAACAGTCTATTCTGATTGCCCAAATGGTCCAGCTTGCAAGTAGCCTGCAAAAATGCACTGGTTTTCATCTGAAGCTGGAAACGAAGTGGTACTGCCAGCTTGGCTGAGTTTTAACAGCCTGCTGGATTTTTTTTTTTTTTTTAAATCCTGCCAGTTTAAAACTATCTTTGATTCAACTGAGTCAGTGGTGGCATCATTTATATAATCCCTGTATGTTCCCTGCTTGTTTGTCTCTTTTTCTATTTTGTTATTTATTGTTGCTCTTGCTGGTTTTTGCTTTGAAAGGAACAGTTTTCGGCCTTCAGCGGTTGAGCTGAATTCGAGAATGGTGTAATTAACGTGCTGCGTTCCAGTCCCTTGCCCAGCTCTTGAAACTCTCATTGGAAAGATGTGAGAATGGAACGCACATGAATGAACTCTATGGAAACCTCAGACGACTTTTCATTTTTAGCCTGGGGAATGGCAGATTTCCCCTTGGCTGGGGAAGCCAGCTCTTCCCTCTTTTCAGCCCACGGGATTTTGCGAGTGAGAAGTAGAAGCTGTGAAGATAATGTTCACTTGCTTATTTATGATGTTGAATCGTCCATCACTAATTATTCTCCAGGCAGCTAGAGGAAATATTTCTCTAGAAACCGATAATTCCAAAGTAAGTCGCAGAGTAGCATATGGATTCTTTATTCATGCTCCATGTTTTAAGAGGTAGGTGCACTCTGGTGTCAGAAGATCATGCTTCTTAAAAATCCCCATTTTCCTGCTCCATGGGGAACGTTTGGGAGACACCGACGCCAGTGTGAGGTGCGCAGTGTGGACTGTGCTGCAGGCGGGAGCCTGGTTTGTCTTTTCTCCTCGGTCTCGTCACAGCCTCAGGAATCCGACCTCCAGCGTCCCACACGTTCGGAAGTGTCCCTGGCTTTCACAGTCGAGGATGATGTTCATTAGCACTCTTGGTTTCAAGAGACAGAAAATCCAAACAGGAAATTGTGTTTGTACCCATGCCTGAAAATGTGACTTCGGATATGGCTGGATCCAGGGCTCAAATCTACTGGCCTGAGACTCAGCACAATCCACGGCCTCCCTGATATCACCAGGACCGGGCTGCTCTCTGCCCTCCTCTGGATCAGCTTCAGCCTTGGTTTCCCTGTGGAGGCCCCCGGCCAGTCCAGCCCTGACCCTCCTGGTGGCAAAGTGGCTACAGCAGCTCCAGCCTCACCTCCTCCTGAGCCAAAGTCCAGTAGAAAGGAGCCTCCCTCTCCTGCAGTATTCTCAGGCAGAGGCCCATTGCCCTCCATAGGCCCCATGCCACCCAGGTCACCAGTCGCTGAGGGTCAAGATCCGTGCTTAGCACAGGGGAGGGCCAGACCCCAGCCAGTCCAAAGGCTCTTCCAGGAGAGGAGGGCATCGAAGCCAGGCAGGCAAACATGACAGATCTTACCATCGTGATGATGCTGGGACTTCCAGGCCTGCGAGGCCAAGAAATAGCAGTGTTCCATTTCAGCTGGGTATGAACCTGCCCTTTGCCCGGGGAGCAGCTGTCCCAAGGCATTTCTGTAGTGAAATGTGTGAAGTTACTTATTCTGTGGGGTCCGGATGGCTTTGCCACAAGTGCTTTGAAGAGGGCGGCCTTGCCGCAGGCTGCAGGTGCCAAGACCTGTTGCGTGCTCAGGACCCAGCCCCAGCCCTTCCTCCAGGGCCTGGTGAGGTCTCAGGGAACCTAGAGCTGATTGGGGGTCAAGTCTGCAGGATTAGGTTTTGTTTCCAAAGCAGTTCATCGGACGTCTGGGCAGATGAAGGTGCTGTCAGAGGCATTGGCGGGATACTTCTGCTACCAAGTTTGTCACCTGGGGGAAGAAATAATCTGTGCACCAGACCCTCCGGACGTGCAATTTATCTGTATAGCAAACCTGCACATGTATTTCTGAAACTCAAATGAAAGTTAAAATAACTAACGAATAGGAATAACTTTAATTCCTCTATTGGAGGAATAAAAATAAATGACCCCCCACCCGCAGTGATTCAGACATTGATCTGATTATCTTCTTTCTCGTTTGGACATTTACTCTTTTCTCTCTTTTCCTCAAAAAAGGCTCAGGTTGAGGCTAAGAAGGAGCATGAAGGCGCAGTGCGGCTGCTAGAGGTAAGGAGCGTGCCCCTGCTTTCTGCCCGGGGGTGGGGGACACTGGGGAGAGTTGCATCTAGTTGATGCCTGCTAGAAATAATAGATGATGTTTATGAAGTGAACCTGGTGCACCAGTTACTAGATGCTGTTCATGCATCTTTTCATGTCGGCCTCACAAGCAACCAGTACGACAGGTGCCAGGTCCATGTCCGTTCTTACAGGGAAACTGAGGCACAGAGCGGTTAAGCAGCTTTCCCTTGACCACACATGCAGACCCAGAATTGTGTGTCTCAGACGTGGTCTGCTGTCCTCCGCTGGCTCCTCTTGGGTGGAAAGCAAGGGGGCATGGCTCACTCGCTTGCTTGCGAATTGATTTCCCCGGGGGGAAAGGCGGGTGGACCCTCCGGAGGCTGCCCTGGCCCCTGATGAACTGCCTTGGGGTACCTTTTTAAGGTATGCCACTCATGCTGGGGAGGCATTTGTAGGATCAGAGTAAGAAGGGCCTGGGGAATCAGAGTCCTCAGCGCCATCCGAGACACTTCCCCGGGCGTGGTCCTCGCAAACACTGCGCGAGTGACCTTCTCCTGCCTCCCAGGGATGTTTCCCACTGGCCTTGGGAAGGAAACAACCGCTATGTCCCACCTGCATGAGTGGCGTGTTTGGGAGTGACCACCCCTGTCCCTGGCTCCTGGTCCAGTGCCAGCCTCCTTGGGAGTGAGTAGCCAGGCAGACGGGGAGGGCTATGGGGTCCCCCTGAGGCCTCTGCTGTCTGCATCTGTCACGCACAGTGGATGGGCTATGGTGAGCTGGGGCCCCCACCTGCCAAAGTCAAGGATGGTGTAATTCACCACCCCACAAGGAGAGATTTACGTAGGAGTGGATCTGCCCTGGGGTGGCCTCCTCCCGGTAATGTTCTGTCCCTTGTCCCCGGGGGAGCAGCAGTCACTGGAAACAGGCTATGTGCATCTCTGACGTTGCCTTTTAAAGTCTATTCCTCCCACGGGAAAAGGTTCCATCATTATCATCCTATATATTAAAAAGGATTTTCTGAAAGCCTCCATTAGTTAATAACTATCTGGAGGGAGGAGTGAGATGAATAGCAAATAGGAAAATATATAACCTGGGAGAATAGAAACAGACCTCCACATGGCCATTTATCTCCCTGGAAAATAATTCATTTTTCCTGGCCTGAGTTACCCACTGCACTTTAATCTGCATCATCTCCTGGCAGGAAAGGTAGCTAGCTCCCTCTCCCCAGTTGCCCCGGAGCCCACTGACGTGACCCTGTGTGGCTTCAATCCGCCTCTGAGGGACGGGTCCTCCACGATCCCGCCGTCACCTGTCACCCCGTGCTGCTGGTGGTGCATGCTTTCAAACATGGTGACGGTCGCAACGCAGTGTGCTTTGGTTCGAAAAACAGAGAAGGCAATTCGGATGTGCTGGGAATTGTGTCGTCTTTTATTTACGGCGTCTTTCTGTAACTGTCTTGCTTTGCTCTTCGCGCAGAACACCTTGGACAGCATGCAGGTATTCTAGAGAATAGCATCTTCCCTGCCCGGCGTGCTTGGCGATGCTTTTCCCGTGAGTGGACGCGGCCATGAGTCCTGGGCCTGCTCTGACCTGCCTCTGCTTCCTGAACTGCAGCTTCTGACGCAGGTGGGGGGTGGTCGGGGTTCCTCAGCCTGGGGGAGCCGAGGAGCTGCTTCGAGGAGCTCCATGAGCAGGGCATCCGGGCGTCAAATGCAATGCGTTGCTCGCTGAGGTGCCGCGCAGGCCCAGACACATGGCTCTTCCCGTCCCGCCAAGGCTGTGACTCTCAGGCTGGCACAGCGGTCCTGGGGTTCAGATGACCACAGGGGAGAGAAATTGTGGGTTGATTCTACCCTGAGGCCAGAGTTGTTGAGAGATCCTAGCGGCTAACCCTGAATTCTGTTAATTCAGTTACTGGTCATCAGAATTCACGCTGCACACCTGAGCGTCACAGCCTTCTGTTCTGCCTCTGCGTTGTGCGGCCAGCAAGCTCCTTCCCACGGGTCAGGGAGGCTGCCTGCGCTCCTCTCTGTCACAGACCACCCCCTTGCTATTCCCCTTGGGGTGGAGGAGACGCTGGGTTGCCCCCCGCCCCGGACAGGCCTTTGAAAGTTTTCCACGCCTCTGAGTTGGATGGTGAGTTCGTGGAAGGAATGGCCTTTCCCACTTCTGGACAAGTGGTTCTCTAAGTGGGTTCCCTGGGGCAGCAGCAGCACCCAGGAGCTCGTGAGCAAAGCAGCTTCTCAGGCCCGGCCTCGGACCTGCTGAATCTGAACCCCTCAGGGAGGGGCCCCAAGGTTGACTGTAATCACCCTTCCAGATGTTTCTCATGCCGCTGAGGTCTGAGAAGCATTGTTTAGGGAGTCTGTGAGGCCGGCTACTGGGAAGCAGAGAGTAATTTCAGCAATGCGTTCCCTGAGAAGCCTTGGCCTTTGCAGGGTCCACCTTGGGAACCTGATCCCAACACTGCAGCTGTTGACCGAGAAACCATGGCTGTCAAGTCCCGCCCACTCACCCATCAAAGAACCACCTGTGGAGTGCAGTGGGGGTTTCATGTCTAGGTGTTTGTGTCCTTGGAGAATGGGGCATGTTGGTGACTTTCTGTAGACAGAACATTCCACTGGGCAGAGCAACCTGCTTTCATACTCAGCCAGATACAATAGAGAGCGCCTAGATAAGATACACTCCAGAACACGTTACATAAAACCCCTGAGCGCACGGTCACCCAAAGGTGTCTGAGATGAGTCTCAATCGGTTCAGGACGCACCTGTGACCCAGCCTCAGGAGGTCTCGATGACATGTGGCCAAGGTGGTCTGGGCGCAGCTTGCTTTTATACATTTTAGAGAGACATGAGTCATCAGTGTGTGTCAGATGTCCATTGGTTCGGTCTGCAAAGGTGAGACCATTTGAAGCGGAGGCTTCTGGGTCATAGCGTAACCGCCTAGTGGGTTCACCTTGCCTGTTGCCTAGATGAAGCCAATTTATCAACATAGGTATTGCAATAGAGAAAGAGTAATTCATACAGAGCTGGCTGTGTGGGAAACCAGAGTTTTATGACTACTCAATCAGTCTTCCTGAAAATCTGGAGACTGGAGGTTTTAAGGATAATTTGGTGGCAAGGGGGCCAGGGAGTTGGGCGCGCTGATTGGTTGGGTTGGAGGTGAAATCACAGGGAGTCGAAGCTGTCCTCTTGCACAGAGTCATTTCCTGGGTAGGGGCCACAAGACCAGATCCATAGAGGGCAGGGCTGCAAAATATCTCAAGACCTGATCTTAGGTTTTCCAATAGTGACGTTATCTCCAGGAGCAATCTGGGGAGGGTCAGAATCTTGTGGCCTCTAGCTGCATGACTCTTAAACAATAGCTTATAGTCTTGTGGCCAATTTGTTAGTCCTGCAAAGGCAATCTTATTTCCAGGCAGGGAAGGAGGCTTGTTTTGGGAAAGGGCTGTTATCTTCTTTGTTTCAAAGCTAAACTATACACTAAGCTTCTCACAGAATTCGTTCAGCCTACACCCAGGAATGAACAAGGACAGCTTGGAGGTTAGAAGCAGGAGGGAGTTAGGTCAGATCTCTTTCACTGTCTCAGTTATAATTTTGCAGTGGTGGTTTCAATGGTAGAGAAGAGACAAAGGGTTGCATTCTTTTGAGTCTCTGATGAGCCTTTCACTGAATACACACAATTTCCATGTGAGAAGGAGGCAGAGGAATAATCATTTATGCCTTAGTCTGGCTCAGTGAGTCTGCATTTTTGCATAAAGAATAGGGCAGAAGAAACAGTCAGATACACATTTGTCTCGGGTGAGCAGAGGGTTAGGAGCTGAGTTCTTGTGTCCCACGCCTGTGGAGATAAATGATCAATTTACATTGCCTGGGTGAAATTCAACAGAACTGTTTTAGGGTAAAGATCTGGAGGCCCACAAGGGATCTCTTTGTACGCAAATTGTGAGGGGGCTATGTGGCTTTTTAATCTTTGCAGCTATCTTATTTAGAAATAAAATGGAAGGCAGGTTTGCTGACACAGTTCCCAGCTTGAGGCTTCCCTTTGGCTTCATGATTGTGGGGTCCTGAGATTTATTTTCCTTTCACGGTACCCATAGACACAACTCCAGTGCCAGGGACTCTTCTAGGCCTTGTTCTCTAAAGAATGAATGGCCAGGAGGTTTTGGTGGCAGCGGGGAGGTGTCTTTTTTCTTGGTCGCGCTGCGTGAAGTCCTGAGGCCCAAGAGTACCCTGGGCTGGTTTTGGGGTTTAGCAAAGATGTGCATCAGGATATAAACATAGACCAGGTTTTCAGGAACTTGCCCGTCAAGACAGCTCTTTCTGTAAACCTGAGAACCTGAGAGCAGGGAGATTCCAGCTACTAGGAGTTAAGTAATTTCTTTGGCACTTAGAGTCGAAATAAAACAGAGAAGCAAAAGAAAATACGGAGAGCAACACCACCATCTGGAAGAGAGCAACACCACCACCTCCGACAGGTGACCTGTGCTGGGCCCTGTCCTGAGAGTGCGTCGGGGAGACGTTGAGCATCTACAAGATAATGCCCATTTTGCTTGATCTTCTTCATGTCTGGGGGAACCCAAGGCACAGACAGGTTAATGAATGACCTGCACGAGGGTCTCAGATAGTCATGAGCAGAATCCCATTCAAGCCCCAGGAGTTTGGCTCCAGAGTCCAGGCCTCCGACGGGCTGCTGTGCAGCACAGCTTCCCATCAGCTCAACTCTGACCTCCCTGTGGATGCTGGGTGGGGGCAGGGAGACGGCGGCCCTGGTCCTGCCTGTAGAGCGTACTGGAGGCTGCATCGTAAGTCAGTGCTGGCAGCTCCAGACTGAGGGAGTACCAGCGTGCCCTGGGTGTTCAGCAGTAGCGGGGGGTAGGAATGCAGGAAGTCGCTTTACCCCAGGCCGTTGAGAGGTACAGTCATATTTAACCCTGGAAACTGCTGCCTGAGGTTCTCTGTCACCTCGTTTTGCTGATTAGGCAACGGGGCACAGAGACAACGAGCCACTTACCCGAGGACACACAGCTCCCAAGTGCCAGGGCCAGGCCCCGAAGGCAGGAAGTCAGCCTGGTGACGCCCTCTCAGGTGCTTTGAGGAAAGTCTAGGGGCTGGCGTGCTTGTCACCATGTGGCTGGGCTGAGAGATGGGGATCTGGGCTTCCCGGTCAGGGGAACATCGTGAGGAGCCAGCGCCAGTGCTGTGTGTTTGGCATGTGCTGTCACGTGTGTCCGTGTGAAGAGGCCACCAAACAGACTTTGTGTGAGCAATAAAGCTTTCAGTCACCTGGGTGCAGGCGGGCTGAGTCCGAAAAGAGAGTCGGCGAAGGGAGATAAGGGTGGGGCCGTTTTATAGGATTTGGGTAGGTGAAGGAAAATTACAGTCAAAGGGGGGTTGTTCTCTGGCGGGCATGAGTCGGGGTCACCAGGTGCTCAGTGGTGCTCAGTGGGGAGCTTTTTGAGCCAGGATGAGCCAGGAAAAGGACTTTCACAAGGTAATGTCATCACTTAAGGCAAGGACCAGCCATTTTCACTTCTTTTGTGGTGGAATGTCATCGGTTAAGGCCGGGCAGGACATTTTCACTTCTTTTGTGATTCTTCAGTTACTTCAGGCCATCTGAGCGTGTGTGTGTGTGTGTGTGTGTGTGTGTGTGTGTGTATGTATATATATATATATATATGCAAGTCCCAGGGGATGCGATGGCTTCGCTTGGGCTCAGAGCCCTGACATGTGCGTGTTGGCAGCTCTGTGGTGATTCTTAGGGCACCCTCGTGGGGGTCCCTCTCCTCTCCACAGTGCCTTGGGTGTCTCCTCCTGGAGCGAGGCATCGAACCGCAGATGACGTCAGCCCTGGTTCGTCTTGGCCTCAGAGGGGCCCGGCTATTTTTCCTGAGCAGCCCTCTTTCCTCCCTGGGATGCTTTCGGGGTGGCCAGCGTGCTTGCTTCCCGAGCAGGATGGGGTCCACCTCCCCACAGGGGTCTGGCCTCAGGCCCACAGTGGACGACTGTGGGCTGTGGGCCTTTGCCTTTAGGGGTCGTCCCTTCCTCCATAAAATAATCCTAACAGTTGTATTTTGCATCTAGGGTAGAATAAAGATGAGTATTACTCAGGTTGGATGCATTATATATTTATCACCCTTTTTCACTTCTTTTCCGATTTTAAAGGAAACTAAAGTGGAACCATGTCTGTGGGCCCCTGAAGGTAAAGGGCTGTGGTCCCAGGTGCTGGGCCTGCTCGGCCTGCAGGGAATCAGCCCTGCCTGGCTCTTGTTCAGAGGCTGGGTGACCCCTGGGCCAGTGAGTGTGTTGGGGGGGATGTGTGGGTGAGTGAGGGTGCAGGCTTGGGCTTAGGGGGTCCCTGGGCAGAGACACTCAGAGACGGCAGCTGGAGAGACCTGGGTAGGTCCTGCTGCCCACTGGGGGTGTGACTGCAAGTCCCTCTTGGCCTTGTCTTCTGCTCTGGTGCAATGGCCTAACACCGACTTACCCGGGAGGTCTCTCTGAGTCACCAGCAATGCATGACTCCCCCAGGCAGGGCCTGGCACATAGTAGGTATTCAGCCAGTGAACAATGAAATCACATAGGGCCTGGCACATAGTGGGTATTCAGCCAGTG
>NC_045443.1:128095177-128101139 GCF_002776525.5 Piliocolobus tephrosceles | reverse complement strand
CACATAGGGCCTGGCACATAGTGGGTATTCAGCCAGTGAGCAATGAACTCACATAGGGCCTGGCACATAGTAGGTGTTCAGCCAGTGAACAGTGAAATCACATAGGGCCTGGCACATAGTGGGTATTCATCCAGTGAGCAATGAAATCACATAGGGCCTGGCACATAGTGGGTATTCAGCCAGTGAGCAATGAACTCACATAGGGCCTGGCACATAGTAGGTGTTCAGCCAGTGAACAATGAACTCACATAGGGCCTGGCACATAGTGGGTATTCAGCCAGTGAACAATGAACTCACATAGGGCCTGGCACATAGTGGGTATTCAGCCAGTGAGCAATGAACTCACATAGGGCCTGGCACATAGTGGGTATTCAGCCAGTGAGCAATGAACTCACATAGGGCCTGGCACATAGTGGGTATTCAGCCAGTGAACAATGAACTCACATAGTGCCTGGCACATAGTGGGTATTCAGCCAGTGAACAATGAAATCACGTAAAGACGGCACAGGGGACAATTTGGAAACAAATTGTTCCTAATGTTACTGGAAAGCAGCCTCCTTCTAGACCCCAAGAGAGGGTTCTTGGAGCTTGCACAAGAAAGAATTTGGGTGAGTCCATAGAGGAAAGTGAAAGCCAGCATGTGAGAGAAGTAAAGCAATGAACGGATGGCCACTCCATAGGCAGAGCAGCAGTGTGGGCTATTCGTGGTTATTTCTTGATTATATGCTGAACAAGGGGTAGATGGTTCACGAATTTTTGTGGGGGAGAAGGGGTGGGCAGTTCCCAGAACTGAGCGCTCCACTCTTTTCAGACCATGTAGAGTAACTTCCTGATGTTGCCATGGCATCTGTAAGCTGTCATGGCGCTGGGGGAAGTGTCTTTTAGCAGCCAACACATTGTAATGAGCGTATAATGTGCTGTGAGGATGACCAGAGGTCACTCTCATTGCCATCTTGGTTTTGGTGGGTCTTGGTGGCTCCTTTACTACATCCTATTTTATCAGCAGGGTCTCTGTGACCTGTATCTTGTGCTGACCTCCTCTCTCATCCTGTGACTTAGAACACCTTCACCATCTGGGAATGCAGCCCAGTAGGTCTCAGCCTCATCTTTTCCAGCCACTATTCAAGATGGAGTCGCTGTGGTTTGAATGCCTTGACACTAAGTCAAATGACCCAGTGAGCCTGGACCGTCCTTGGGTTCTGCCTGTGATTCTGGAGTGATTATGTGTCAGGCCCCTTGCTCTCAGAACCACCCCGTTTGGATGCCAGCCGCCAGCACAGTGCCTGCTTATCACCCCTCTTCACAGAGGCCGGGAAGCCAGAGGCGGGCACTGAGCCAGGAACCGGGGGAGCTGCAGGGGCGTCTTTGGATGCTTCCCCCTTGTCTTTAGAAATAGCCACATCCACATTTGCAAGCCTCTGCTGTTTGTTCCAATTATAGTTGATTTGCCTGATGACTGTGCCATCTGTTCCTGGCTGGTCTGGACTCAGTGGCTTCTGAGCAGTGCCCTGCAGGCCCTAGCGCCTGCAGGTGGCCTCGGGATGGGGAGGAGCCAGCACCATGTGGCTGGGTGTGTCCCTGCATCCCTGCAGCCAGGGTGACACCCAGACCCAGTCCCAAACCCGGATAGGACAGCACTCTGGATAGGACAGCACTCTGTATCCGGAAACAAACATTGAGGTGTGAATGTGCCTGCCTGGGGTAGCACCACGGTTGCTCTTTTTTCTCAGCACGCTTTGGAAGTGGCTTCCACTGGCAGTTCCTCCCCACAGGCAATTGGAAGCTCTTAGCCCCAGCAGGGACCCCCCTGGCAGTCATGAGAGCCTTCGCCTGCTGCCAAGGAGCCAGGGAGTTGTGCTCAGGCAAGGAGCTCAAAGGAAAGGTTGCAAACAAGCTGGGTGTGAACGGGCAGGACTCCTAGGTTCTCCTTGGTAGGAATTTGAGGTGGGGGAGGCTGTGCCCCTGTTGCACACCTTCAGTGTGGGTTACAAGGAAAGCGAGTCTCACAGCAGATTCTCCCATCAGACAAGCATTTACTGAGCACGTGCTTATGGACAAGCAGGCACGAGAGGGTACACTCCATGCCTGGTCTGTGAGCTCCATGTGGTGCCAGCGCTCTGCACTGCTAGGAGGGTGCTTGCACGTTGGCCCCACGGAGCTCATTCGGGGAAAGCATGTCAACTGGACAGGGGCTAGGGCAACCAGACTCCTCAAATCAGTGTCCGCACACACGACTGGCTAGAGACCCAGCTCTGAGCGCCGTCCCCGAGACCGCAGGAGCAGGGCCTCACTTGTCTACGCCCTGCTCGTTCCAAGGTGGGGCAGTGCTAAGATGTGTGAGCTGGGTGACGTAGCATCATTTTAACCAACGAATGCCTGTTCCTCCCATCCCTTATGCTTAGGAAAAAGCCAATAATTTTACTGTTTATTTTTCCTGATATTGGTCATGCCGGGTAGCGTGCCTGGGACCTCAGTGGAGACACAGTCAGGCAGGCATCCTTGGAGCAGCGGTCTCCAGGCTTGTGGCAGCGCAGCCTTCCTGCTGTCTGCACTGGCCAACCCTGGGTGGGATTCTCAATTATGGCAATGCATTGCGCAGCATGTCCGTAAGTGAGTGCTCAATGCCCAGGTGGATGTAGGCACCCAGAAGGTTGCAAATTCTGGGTTCCAGAGCCCCCAGGCCCAGGAGCAAGTGAGGGATCGTCCTGTGGGTCGGAGGCTTATGTGGGTACAACTGGGGGCATCTACAGGGCCAGGAGGACATTTGATCCAACCTGGCCCCCCACACACCCAACCTGCTGATGCGGGAGTGCCACCATGCTGTTGTGCAGAGCAGCACCACGGCCAGCAGCCACAGCCTGTGGCCGTCTCTAGATATGCCTGTCAGCCCAGGCGGCTGCTGAGCCTTTAAATGCTCACCAGTGTTTAAAATGTGAGATTTTCCGGTAAATCGAAAATTCCCTGGGTGTGTCAGGCCGTTCTTGCTCTAAAGGAATGCCTGAGGCTGGGCCATTTGTGAAGGTAATTTATGAAGGAGTCACTGGCTGATGGTCCTGCAGGCTGTACAGAAGGCATGCTGGCTTCTGAGGAGGCCTTGGGAAGTTTACAATCATGGCAGAAGGCGAAGGGGGAACAGGCGTGTCGTGTGCTGAGAGCAGGAGGGTAGGGAGGTACCAGGCTCTTTTCAACACCCAGACCTTGTGTGAACTTAGCCTGCTCATTATGGCAAGGACAGCGCCAAGCTGTTCATGGGGGATCCGCCCCCAGAACCCAGACACTTCCTGCCTGGCCCCGCATCCAACACTGGAGGTCACATTTCAACAGGAAATCTGGAGGAGATGGCGCCCTGCTGATCCTGGGAAACCGGAAGCTTTAGCTTTGCCTTTGGTGGACTGCACCCGGCCGAGGCCCCGACCCCTTTGAAATGTGACCCCCAGTGTCATAGGTGGAGCCTGGCGGGAGGCGTCTGGGTCCTGGGGATGGGTCCCTTGTGAATGGCGAACCACTGGCCCTATCTGCTGACCCCCTGGAGGAGAAACACTCTCCAGGAGGAGGCGGCAGCTGGGAGCCTGGGGGCGTTTCTCAGGCTTCAAGAATGGAGTGACTTTGTGTCACAGGAGGGCATAGAATCTCCTGTGCAATGAGCCCAGGTGGGCGGAGGGACTGTGGGAGGGGGCTCAGGGCAAGCTGGGTCTCCCCCCTCACTGCTGCCCGTGGGCCTCCTGCTCCCAACACCCCTCAGAACGCGTTGGATGTCCCTGGTGCCAGGCCCTGGGGAACCTGTAGGGGAAGCAGGGACAGTGGCTGGCTGCTACTCTGCTGAGAACACCAGTATCCCTGCTGTTGCTGCTGCTAATACTGCATCTGCTGCTGCTACTAATACTAACACCAAACTGTTACTGTGAAGGATAACACCAGTACACTTGCAGGTAGTAATAATGATACTGCTGCGACTAGTACAAATAATACCAATACTGCTGCCGCTGCTGCTAATACTGTGCTGCTGTGAATACTAATACCAACATCACTGTTACTATACCACTGCTCATACCCATGCTATTCCTACAAAAATACTACTGTTGCTACCACTGCTGCTAACGCTCTTTCATACCAAAGCAAGGCTGCTACTACTGCAGGTAATAAAAATACCAGTACCGCTGATACTGACTGGTACGGCTAATCAATACCAACACGGCCACCGTGATTACAGCTGCTCCTGCGGGCGCCGCCGCCGCTGCCAACGGCAGTTCCGTGTGCCCAGCATTCCATCTGCTGCCCTTTTCAGAGCGCTAAGCCCGCGTTGACGCACTCTGCCCTCACGCTCATCCTAGAAAGAGGCTCTGTCATCATGGCTGTTTCACAGAGGACGGGACTAACCTCTGCCAGGCGCTGCCCTGGCTGCTCACAGGCACTCTGGCCCCGGCGCTTCCTGCCTGACCTTTCACCGCACTGCCCCGAGCTGGGGGATGCTCAGGCTTGAGCCCTTTCCCGACCCTCCTCCCTCAGCTCATTGTCCAGTCACCCCAAGCCTCGGCTGCAGAGGGAAGGGGAGTCCGGCCCTGCGGGGAGAGTCTGGCTTCAGGCCCTGAGTCTCTGAGGCTGTGGCTCTGGGGTTCAGGCACTCGTGCAGACCTGGCTGGTGTGGCCTTTCCTCACCCGTGGTCACTGTGCCATCGCAGGCCTGGGTGTTCATCAGGGCCAGATTCCCTCTCCCACGGGGAACCCTCAGCTGTGGGTGTCCTGTGAGTCTGCGCTCCAGGCCCCGCTCTGTGCACAGAAGACGCAGGCCCCTCGGTAGGCTGCTGGCGGCCCTCCTTGAACCCCACCGGCCCCTGTGCAGAGGTCTCGGGTTCCTTGGTGAGCCACCTGGTGGCTGCTCCTCCACCTGTTTTCTGTCTCCCTTGGACAGAGGTGACCTGGTTCATCTCTAACTCAAGGCCACTCCACACTTCCTGTGCATGGATCCATTTTCCCACAGCTTATTGTGATCCATCAAATATCTGTTAAATGCCCACCCTGTGCCAAGTCCTGATCTAAGGGTTGAGGATGGACTGATGGGCCAGGCCAAGGGGCTGACCTTGGGAAGTGCCACTGTGGCCCACACAAGACACAGGCGTGGGAGTGGCCCTGCCAGGCCCTGGGGACCAAACCACAGAGAGTATGCAGCTGCTGCTCGGCTCACCCTCATCGTTGGCCCCCCACCCCCCATCATTTCTGGGAGTCCTATGGAACCATGTGAGAGCAGACGGCCTGCCCTCTTCCCTCTGTATTGCACATGACCCGCCCTCCTGCAACCAAAGCAGGCAGCCCGCAGCCTGCCGGCCACCGCGTAGGTGTGTATCAGGTGCAGAACTGGCTTTAGGCCCCTGTGACCTCAGCCGCCCTTAACCCCCTCGATGGGGTGTAACGTCCCCAAAGGTTGGGCATTCACGTGGTACCTTTCGTTATTTTCACCGTCTCTGCGTGCTGCCTGTATTCTTAGTTCCTGTTGTTTAAAATCTCTTCACTTGTGAAAACTTTATTTTGAAGTAATTTTAGGTTCACGGGAATTTACAAAGACAGCAGGGGGAGTTCCCGTGGCCCCTCTTCCGGCTTCCCGGTGGTGGCGTCTCCGTAGCCAGAGTGTGTTCTCAAAGCCGGGATGCTGGCGTGGTAGCAGCACTGTAGCTTGCTGGGGAATTTATTTGCTTTCTCCAGTGTTTATAGCCGCTCTTTTTTTTTTCCCCCCGTATACAGCTGTATGGCATTTGGTGGTCTGTACGGATTCTTGTTACCACCACCACCATCAGGTGTGCAGACGGTTCTGTTACCCAGAGAAACTCCCTCACGGCACCCTCCCTAGTCACACCCTCCCCTAACCCGAAACCCTGACAACCGCTGATCTGTTCTTTATTGCTATAATTTTATCATTTCAAGATTGTAATAGGAAAAATCTGTTCACTTTTTTTTTTTTTTTTTTTTT
>NC_045443.1:128052035-128095077 GCF_002776525.5 Piliocolobus tephrosceles | reverse complement strand
TTTTTTTTTTTTTTTTTTGAGACAGAGTCTCACTCTTGTTGCCCAGACTGGAGTGCAGTGGCTCCATCTCGGCTCACTACAACCTCTGCCTCCCGGGTTCAAGCGATTTTCCTGCCTCAGCCTCCCAAGTAGCTGGGACTACAGGCATGTGTCACCCTGCCCGGCTAATTATGTATTTTTAGTAGAGACTGAGTTTCACCATGTTGGCCAGGCTGGTCTCGAACTCTTGAGCTTAGGTGATTCGCCTGCCTCGGCCTCCCAAAGTCTGGGATTACAGGCATGAGCCACGACGCCTGGCCTATTTTAGTTAGGTCATTTTCATAGACACGACGTCAGGGAATGGGTGTGCCAGTTACACGTTCTCTGTCGCACGTTAGAATGAATGCATGACTATTAAACGTCTCCTGTTCCTCCACGCCCCAGGAAGGCTCCGCAAGTGCCCCATGGGTGCCTGGGGACTTGTTGGCTCACACAGTTGAGCTCAGGGCCCTCTGGGGTCAGGCCTTGCCTGCAGCAGGCAGTGACAGCTGTTCCCTGGCCAAGACCCTGGCTGCCCTGCAGGGCCCATCACTCTGTCTTAAGTGCTGATCCAGCAGAACCAGAGCCCCTGCAAGCCCCCGGAAGCTGAGTCATCATCCCGCCTGCAGACCCCACATCCGGGGTAGGAGCTGTCCCCGGGCTTGGGTTCTCTTTGATGCTTTCCATGTCATGCCCGGGAGCCCCTGGGTTTTCAGCTCCGTGCCCTCCGCGGTAGACACAGCCGGCTTGGCCAGGCCCATTCAGTTTTTAAAGAAGAATAGTGCTGATTTCTTTTAATGAATCAAAGAAATTCATTATAGGCTTTGGATTTGTGAGGTTTATTTTAGAAATCCATGATCTCAGCCATAAAGAGTGCTTCATTCTGGACTAAGGAGCTGAGAAGCCTCTGCTGCTTGTGGAGGGACAGTGGGGAGAGGACGGGGGAAAGGGGGGGGGGGGGGGGGGGGGGGGGGGCGTCGCTGAGCCCTTTGCTCAGGGCTGGGACGCAGCAGGAAACAGGCAGACAGAGCCCTGCCCTCATGGGGCTGACATTTCACTGGGGGAAACACCAGTGCCTGTTGTCAGCTCCACAGATGACATTAATATCCCATAACGGATTTTCCCAGCCGTCCTAAAGGAAGGAGTGGCAAGAAGGCGGCCTTGTATGCAGACCCGACAAGCCGTCCCCACAAGGAGCGTGGTACCCACAGCTCAGGGTTCGCCGTTTTCACTGACTCAGCAAATGCTCTTTGAGCATGACGCAGAGTCCATGCAGGGTGTGGAAGGCGTCTCCACGAGCCAGAAGGCAGAGACTCAGGGCCGAGAGTGTCGTCGCGGACACCGACAAGAAACAAACAGCCCGGGAGCTACCGGAGTGCCGGGGGTGGTCAGCGCGGTGGAGAAGGGAAGGGTGGTCCTCTGCAGACCCCTCTGTCCTGCACCTTCTGTGATGGGTGCCAGAAACCCGTCTCAGGAGACCACGTCTCGCACAGAGCTCAAGTCCCAGGGGAGCAGGGAGTGGGGCTTTGCCCCTGTACCCCTGACCTGGGAGGAAGCCCACAATGTCCCGAGACTGGACACAGCCCAGGTCCGTCCTGCCCCGAGGAAGGAGCTTTGCTGGGCTACCCCTTTCCTGTATGTGTCCCCAGGGGAGATGCTTGCCTTCCCCAGGGCTCCCGAGGTGTCTTTGTGTTGTCTGCAAATGCAGCAATGTTGCTAACTGACTGTAGCAGATAGAGATTCCTTATCGCTCAAAGTGGCGTTCCTAAGCATTCTGCAGTCCGAGGGGGCAGGCACCCTGGATGAGAATTGCATCCTTGCATCCGTGGGACAGCACCTGAGCTGCTCCCCGAATCTGGGCCGCATCACAGCCTCATACTCCAAGTTCCAAACAGCTCTAGCAAAGCCTGCCAACTGCAAAGTGCCCGGGCTGCACGCACAGCCCAGAACAATCTATGGTTGGCTGGGAGCTGAGTGTTTGCAGGATTTCTTGGCACCTGTGGTTTCTCACATTGGCTAGTAGCCAGGTGGCACGAGAAGCTGGGTTTATCAGGCACTGCTCTCCCGTGGAGGTGGGAGGCAGCCCCTGCTGCATATGGCACACACAGACACGTGCACACACTCTTACCATGCATGCATTTTCACAGACACAACACGTGTGTGTACACACACATGCACACACATGCATATGTGCACACATACAACACATGTGAACAGGCTCAGACACACTTCCACCACTAAATGCCACCGCTGACCCCCTGTCCTGCCTCTGCCATGCAGTCCAAGGTTCGAGAGCTGGAAGAGAAATGCCGGACTCAAAGTGAGCAGTTCAACCTGCTGTCCCGGGACCTGGAGAAGTTCCGGCAGCACGCTGGGAAGATTGACCTGCTGGGTGGCAGCACGGTGGCCCCCCTGGACGTCTCCACGGCCCCCGGCAAGCCTTTCCCGCAGTTTGTGAATGGCCTAGCCACCTCCCTCGGCAAAGGTAAGTGCCTGGACCATCCGCCTTGCTGTGGTGGGGAGAGAATGGCCGCTGGCCCGGCCTGCGAGGGTGTGTGCAGGTGAAGTCGGTTTGGGGACACCTGGCAGAGGGTACAGGGACCCACCACCGCAGTGGGAAGGATGAGAACAGGGCTGCTCGCAGCCACGGGGCACACGGTGCACCCAGCACCTCACGGGCATCCACGAACGTGTGACCCACACATTTTCTCACCTGTAAAATGGGCCCATTTTACAGGCGAGAAAAACCAAGGCACTAGCGTGGGTCACACAGATGCTGATGAAGGCTCAGTCTGGGATGTGAACCCAGGAGTCTGGCTGCAGAGACGACACTGGTGATAACTCCACATGGGCTTCTTGGCGGGGTACTCCAACGCTCTGCGAAGCTCGTTTCTCTGCATTAGTTGTTTTCCCTTCCTTCTCATCTCAGTAACCTGTTGGTGATGTTGGGATGTGCTTGGAACCTCTGTTCCAGCAAAGGCAGTGGTGAACATGAGCCCTCACCCGGCACAGTCCTGCTTAGAAACCAGGTGGGGAGAAGCCCCCTGTGTATGTGCTGGGGGGTTAGTCTCGGTCGCAGGCAGAACAATCACAGGTGTCCTTTGATCAGAGCTCGGTGGAGGTGCCATGTCCCGGCTGAAGGTTAAGTGGGATGCAGAGGTTAGACAGGTTTCATGGCCAGGTCTACCCACCTGTTTAAGAAGTTGGTTTAAAAAAAATTAGGGGAGATGAGCATCTGAACCTCACTTTCGAATTCCGTAAAAAAGATAATTTGCACATTTCCCCTAGTTCTTATCAGAATATATAAGTACCTTGGGTGCTTTTTATCATTAAAATAAGGAGATGTCACTTGGGTCTTGTTAAAAAACGTTCTCCTGCCTCTCCCCTCTTCCCACACCTTCCCACACCCTTCCCTTTTGGTCCATGCATCAGAGAGAATGCGGGCTGGGGTAAGTGGCCATGGCTGTGGAAGGCCAGTGGGCAGGGACCAGGATCTGAGCGCTCTGCCGCTCATCTCCAGGCACTCATGACACACGGGCTGCGTGCCCTGCCCAGGTTGTGACATTGAAAGACAGGACCCCCTGCGGAGCTCCTGCTGGCGGGCAGATGATCCATGGGGAGCCTCTGAACCAGACGCTGCATGCAGACCAGGTGACAAGGTGGACGGTGATTTGGGCTCTTCTAGAGGGTCCTGGAAGGCGGCTGCCAAGAAACCACATTTGAGCTGTGAAACCTGAAGGGTGGAGGAAAACAAGACAGTTTCATTTCTTCCCAGGCGAAAACAGAATGCATGTGTCTCCATGCTCTCTCTCCCCCTCCCGCGAAGGGACACAGAGTGCCGCTCCGTGCCACAAGAAACGCACGGCTTCTGCTCTGGGAAACCCACTGAGACTCGGGCCCAGAGCTTTTCCTGGGGGCTGCTTGCGCGGGCACCATGCCCACTGAAGCTCCAGACTCCCAGAAGGAAAGCGGGTGTTCGGTGTGAGCTGTGTGGTGTGCACAAGCCAGGCCTGCCTTTATCAGTCAGGGGATGTTTCCTTCCAATGTAGAGGACATTTCAGAAGCTGAGTTCCAGACACCAGCCAGTGACCCACCTTGCAAGATGGCCCTTCTGAATCCAGCAGTCGCAGGCCTGCCCTGCAAGCCCGAGGCTCACAGCACGTGAATGTGGAACCCACTGCAAAGCTCCCGGGTCAGGGAGGTGGGAACAGGGATTGCAGCGTGGAAAAAGGAATCTGATTAACCACAGCAGAAAATGCACACTGAGTAAAACCAAAAAACCAAAGCGGTACGGCGCCTTTACTAAACCAGGGGCCACTTGGCAGAGAAGAAGGTTTGTGCCATGGCTTCTGTTTAATAACCGTCTGGAAGATGCACCCTCCTAATGAACCCGGCTCATTTAATCACTCTTTCCTCGCCCACCAGGGGTCCCCTGGCGTGGCCCATGCCCGTCTCCCCTGGCATTGCCCTGGCATTCTCCTCACAGTGCACGTCACTTATGGTGGTGGACACCAGCGCCTCCAGAGAGCTCCACAGCACCCCGATCCCACCAGGACACTCCTCCCTGCAGACAGCAAAGGTCCCTCTTCCAGGCCTCTGCTTAGGGCCTCCTCTTGTTTTATTCTTTCTTCACTCTCTGAATGGGTTTACTTATTTTTGTACATTTTCCCCCTCTGTGTTTGCTTATTTTTGTACATTTTTTCCAACTTTGAGGTATAGTGGATAATTAGAAATCATATATATTTAAGGTGTACAACTTGATCCTATGTAACATAAATCAGTTGCAAAATAATCACCACAGCCAAGCTAATTAACATACCACCTCCTATCCACGTCCTCACGTGGTTACCTTTTCTTTTCATGGTGAAAACCCTTAAGATCTGCCTCCTTGGCAAACTTCAAGTCTATAATCCAGCATTTTTTTTTTTTTTTTTTGCAATGGAGTCTCACTCTGTTGCCTGGGCTGGAGAGCAGTGGTGTGATCTCAGCTCACGACAACCTCCGCCTCCCAGGTTCAAGCGATTCTCCTGCCTCAGCCTCCCAAGTAGCTGGAATGACAGGCACCCGCCACCACGCCCGGCTAAGTTTTGAATTTTCAGTAGAGACGGGGTTTCACCATGTTGGCCAGGCTGGTCTTAAACTCCTGACCTCAGGTGATCCACCTGCCTTGGCCTCCCAAAGTGCCGGGATGACAGGTGTGAGCCGCTGCCCTGGCCTACAGTCCAGCATTTTAGCTGCATTCACGTTTCTGTGCAGATCTCCAGAGCGTATTCATCTTGTGCCCTTCAACCAACAGCCCCCGGCCCAGCCCCTGGTAACCACTGTTCTGTTCTCTGCTTGTGCGAGTTGGCCTTGTTGAGGTTTCGCATGTAAGTGGGGGCCATCCATGCCACGTTTGTCTCTCTGTGCCTGGGTTACTCCACGTAGCAGAGAGTCCTCCAGGTCCATCGTGTTGTCATGAAGGGCGGGGTGTCCTTCTTTCCTGAGGCCGGATACCATCCCATTGTGTTCGTATCTGTATTTTTTACCTGTTCATCTGCCGCCGATCTTCCTCCCACACTGACCTGAGAGAGAGCGTGGTGGGAGGTGCAGGGCTGGCCGCAAGACACAGAAGGGGTCCCAGGCGGATGTGCCGTCACTCACCTGTGCTTTCACCCAGGGCTCCTCCGGCCTGTGGCTGGGGCGGCCACCAAGGGACTCGTGTCCTGCATGGGGAGGCCCCTCTGACAGAGTGAGGCTCTGCAGTCAGCGTGGGAGGCAGGCGTTGCTCATGGACCAAACTGTCCCTGGCAACCTCCTAGGAAGGAGTGCGTTGGGGAGAGGCATGGCCTCTCCTATCCCCGCCTGCCCCCACTCCAGGCACAGCCAGTTTTCCTCCCAGTACGGGAGCTGGGTTTTTTGAGTCAACATTTTTTTGAGCCATATTTTTCTAGAACATACGTATTTTGAAGCACTCCCATCGTGAGAGAGGGTGGTGTTCGCATCTCGAGGGGCCAGTGGGAGCCAGCCCCGCTTGAAGGCACTGCATGTTTCGTTTCTAATCTCACCTTCCTTCTCAGGCACAGCGGCAGGTAAAAGCTTCCATGGGGATTACATTATGTTTCCCTAGAGAGTTAGGTTCGGCTAAGTTAAGTGTGAACGCAAGGTGGCTGCTGTATTCACATCACCTTCATCAGCTGTGCCGTCCCCTGCTGTTCCCCGTGGCAGCGGTGTCAGGCAGGAAGGGCTAAGTTCTGCTGCAGTCACAAACATGCCCCAGTCTTGGAACGCCGGAGGACATTGTGTCCTCTCCGGAAAGTTCCCTGGCCACTGTGTGGGGAGGAAAAGTGGCTTTTGCCCACAAGTGGAGCCTGCCACACCCCTCAAGTTTCACTGGTCCAGGTGACTCTCGTGGCTGGGAGCAGAGGAGAAGCATCAATGTCAGTCGGAACTGGAGAAGCTACAGCAGGCTCTACTCTTGGCTGGGTTTCTGAGGCTTCTGGGAGCTAACTCATTCGATGTTCACTTTGCACCTGCTGCACGCCAAGCCATGTTACAGTGAATAAAACAAGGTCCTGCCCTCCAGGATCGGATGTTCTCACAGGGGACCCGGGGGCAGGGCTGCCCCAGTTCCAATTCCCTGCTGTGGTGGTGCTGTCCTGCTGTTCACTCCAGCCTGGAGCTGTGGGGCCTGCCAGGGGCGGCTCCTAGGGCAGCCATTAGTGGAACATTCCTGATGGCTTTTTATACTTCCCCATTTGGACTCAGCAATTCATATTCATCAGTGAGGTGACTGTTACGATGAGACAGCTACAGAGGGACCGAGGACCCCAGGGAGGAGGCGGCATCATTCCCAGTAGCGGAGAGCTTGGGAAGGAAGCAGCCGCATCGTGTTTCACACCGGATCCTGGTTAAAGGGCAGTGCTGTTGTCTGACACGCAGGCCAGCGTTAGTCACGGTGCTCAATGCTCCTTTCCAGGCGACCAGGACAGGGCTCAGCAGCCCCTGAGACCCCAGGAGGATAGGATGGGATGAGAACTACTTCAGTCCTTGCAAATCACTCATCAAGAGTTTATTTTTAGCCACAAACCCACCTCTTTGGCCAGTTAGGACTCAGTGGTTCACAAGTGACAGCAAAGCCACCCTACACTGGTGTGAGCAGAAAGGAGCCTGTTACCTGGAGCAGGTGAAGAGCCGGGACGTGGCCTGGTGTGAGCAGAAAGGAGCCTGTCTGTCACCTGGAGCAGGTGAAGAGCCAGGACGCAGCTTCCGGTACATCTTGAACCAGGGGCTCGAAGCCCATCGCCAGGATCCACTTTCCCTCGTTCTCGCTGTGAGCAGGTGCCGTCCTCCTGGAACGCTCCTCTTGCAGGTGCAGGAGGTTGGTGGCTTCCGTGAGCTTCACAGACGCTCAATTTTAAGCCAAGGAAAGGAGCAGCCTCTTTGCCGTCACCTCTCCTTTAGTTCCCTCTGCCTGGGCCGGTCCTCGTCCTGTGCTCCCAAAGAAGCATTACCACCAGGGTGAACCTGCCAGCTGGACGGGCCCAGAGCTGAGGGTGGGGTCACACCAGCCTACGTAGATGGTGAGCAGGAGACAGGTGGACCCCAAAATGAAACGCAGCGACTGTTGTCAAAGACGGGAAAGGTACCCCGGGTAGGCACATGACCAATGCACTTTTACGATGTTATTTGTATATTTGTTTCAACTTGTTCTAATGTTCGTGGCTAGGTCACGAGAGCGCGATTGGAGGCGGCTCTGCGATCGGTGAATATATCCGGCCGCTTCCGCAGCCTGGCGACAGTCCGGAGCCTCTGTCCGCCAAGCCCACCTTTCTGTCGAGATCCGGTAGCCCAAGATGCAGATCTGAGTCAGACGTGAGTCCCGTCCCACAGGGGCCGCCGGGCCTGCCTGTGCCATGTGTGTCTGGTGTGGATGTTGGCCAGTCTGTCCCATTTTTCCTTCCCCATCCTCCTCCCTCTCTTCCTTCTGGTTGGTTCTTCCTTTAATTCCCTGGCCCGACTATGTGCTGGGATGTAGGGGCCCCGCTGTGAACACAGGTGAGGTCCCTGTTCTAAGGGGGAGCAGAGAGAACACTGGCGAGGCAGCGTTTAGAAAAGCAAGTCCCATCCAAGGGTGCGAGGATGACACCGCGAGGCCGTTGATGCCGAGCTGGCCGGGAGGGGCCTGTGGAGGTCGGGACGGGCCCTGCGAGTCCTGTCCTGTCGCATTGATGGGAAGGGGCTGGTGTGGCTGGAGAGGGGGCGGGGGCAGGGACGAGCTGAGGCCGGGGCAGAGGACAGCGCTTGGCTTTTTGTCTGAGTCCGAGGTGAAGCCACTGAAAGCTGTTAAGGCAGGGGGTGATGTGGTCTAATTCCTGCTTAAAGATTGTTCCAGCTTGTGTGGGGAATGCGCTGGGGGAGTGAGAGTGGAATAGCTGGGGGGTCGTGCACATACTGCTCAATTTCACCCCCACCCGTATGAGAAAAGGCCATGCCCGCTGACTCCCAGGATTGCTGTAGGAGACACTGGGTGGAGCCCCCACACTCCACAAACCCCCAGACAGGAAGAGAGGGTGGGGACTGGGGGGACATGGCAGCTCCCACCACCTCCCCATGTCGTCCTCCTGAGGCGCTGGGCATGTCACACGGTGGTGGGGGGCCTCTTCCATAGACTGAGCCCCGGAGGGCCAAGTGTCCAAAGCAGCACGCAGCTCTGTGTCTTCCACGGACCCCACAGGGCCTGGCGCCCTGAGTGTCTTACGCCCTGAATTCTGTTGGGGGAAGGCCCTGCCTTTGAGCCTTACCTTGCTGTTTGGGGACTGGGTTCTCCACAAACACAGAAGGAGCCTGTGTGATAAGGGGTGCACACTGAGGGACCACCTTCCTTTCTGGGCTCGTATGTGGGGGTGCGGGTGGCAGTGCCTCCTGGGAGTGCCACAGTCTCAGGCCGTGTCTCCTGGGGCCGGGGAAGCTGTGAGGGGCTTTCCCGTTGCCGTGGGAATGGGGTGGGACACCTCCAGCTACCATAACCCGCACACCCATTGCCTTCTTCATAGATGGAGAATGAACGGAATTCCAATACCTCAAAGCAGAGATACTCGGGGAAGGTCCACCTCTGTGTTGCCCGCTATAGGTAAGTGCGGCCTCTCTGCGTCCACCAAGCCCCTGTGAGCGGGGCAGATGGGAACACTGGGGGGCTGAGAAGTTCCCTTCTCCCAGGGCACGAGGAGAAGGTGGGATTTCAGCCTGGTCTGGAGGCTGAGCAGATTTGGTGGAGAGAGTTTGGGTGGCACGCAAGTCTCCCAGCGCTGCCATGACAGCAGGTCACAAACTTGGTGGCCTGAAACCACAGGTTTCTCCTCTCCCAACTCTGGGGGCAGGAGTCTGAGATGGGGGTAGCGGCGGGGTCTCACCCTCTGAGGGCTCCAAGGAGGGGTCCTTCTTGCCTCTTCTGGCTGCCAGGAGCCCAGGTGGCCCTGGCTTGTAGCTGCGTGGCTCCGGTCTCTGCCTCCATCCTGCCTGGCCGCCTCCCTGTGCCTGTTTCTGTGTGTTCTCCCCACTTCCTTTAAGGATGCCCGTCCTTGGATTGGAGTCTGCCCCACTGCAGTAGGACCCAAATCCGTCACATTCGCAGAGACTGTTTCCAATAAGGTCCCGTTCACAGGTGCAGGGGCTTGGCCATGAGTGTCTTTCCAGGGGACATCCCGCCCCCGAGAGCGAGAGGGGACGTGTCCAGAGCCCCAGTCTCCCGCCAGCGAGAGCGAGAGGGGTTCGTCCAGCACCCTGCTCTACTGCATCCTCACCCTCTGCCGGGCGCTGCAGGCTGCATCTCGCTGCGATAACAGCCACTGAGTGGGCTTCCCTTGCAGGGGCCTTCAGTGCTCGTGCTCGCTGAGAAGTTAACGAGAGCCAGTTTTGTCCCGCACACCTCTCAGGTCCTCCACGGGAGCCTCCGCAGGGCGGATGTGGGCGGGGATGAGAGGTCCCCCAGGACTGCACTACCTGATTGAAAGGAGAGCAAGCTGCAGCCAACTCTGCCCGCAGGCGGACACTTGGGAATTCATCAGCCAGGGGCAGCAGGCCCAAGACACAGCAGTTCGCCCCCATTTCCTCATACTCGTGAAGACCCAGCCTTTTGTCTCACAGATGCTCCAGCAGCTCTGAGTGCGGGCTTGGCCTCAGGCTGACCTGACGGTATTTCAGAGGCAGATATCCCTGCCCTTCAGCTGGCATCGGGCAGCCAGAGTCCCCCGTGATCTGTTTAGGGACCAACCTTCAGTGTAGATCCCACCCTCACTAGATCCTTAAACTCTGCTCATGCAAAGGGGGTGACTCTTGATTTAAGCCAATCCGTACACCTTGAATACCTTTTGCTTTCTCCAGCGAGAGCTATTTCTAACAACCATTAAGAGGATCAGTGGATCATGTTCTGCTCGTTGGTAATGTGCCAATTTCACCCAATGCAAACCCATTTCCGAGGTTCAGGTAGCAGAAGCACTGGGTAGCTGCCCCTGGGCTGTGGGCTCCCCAGTTCGAATCCGGCCTGGGCAGATGTGAATGCTGGTTGCACCCGGGTGGCGGCAGGCCCACCATCCGCTCATCTAGCACAGTGCTGGAGGACAGCATCACAACGCCAAGAGGCTACTGCACGTAGACACACAGGGCCACAGTCGGCGGGGCCAGGATGAAGACCTAGTCCCACACCTGGCTCCCTCAGTCCCGTCCTTGCTGTGTGTGGAGCAGGTCCAGGCGCAGCCATTCACGGAACCCTCAATGCCAGCATAGGGGCAGCGCTGGCTGGTGTCCTCTGAGCCTGGCACATGCTGAGGTGGCTGCCCAGACAAGCAGAGGCCTGGCGCGCCACAGACGCCTTCCTTTCCAATCATGAGCCTGGTCCAGCGAGGCTACCACATGCGACCTACAACGGCCAACCTCAGAGGGCCACTGGGCTTGCGTTCCTGCCACTTCTGTGGAGAGGGCACAGCTTGTTCCGGGGGAGCTGCCCTAGAGCTAATGCCCCCCGAGGACTGACCCACGGCTGGTACGAGCCCAGAAGCGGGGACAGGACGAGCCAGCACATCCGCCTCTCCGGCGGCCATCACCAGCCATGGCCCACGCACATTCTCCTTATCTCACTCTTTCAGTGGCATTCCCGTTTTACTGGTGATGGATTTATGCTTTTTTTTTTTTTTCCTGCCCAACCACCCTGAAACCAAACCAAGTCATATTGTGAGGGGCATGTAGTGGCTGGTCCCCGAGAGCTGTTTCTGAGTTTTCTGAAAGCCCTCAGAGGCCCTGAGAGGTGGCTTTGCTGGTAGATGTAGGTAGTGAGTTCTCTGGGTGTCCTCAGAGCCTCTGGGAGGTGGCTTTGCCGGTAGATGTAGGTGAGGGGCGGTGGTTTGTGTTTTCCACCCTGGGTCTAATCAGTGTCTCCTCTTGCTGCCATTATTCAGCCACCTGCTTAGACGTTTCTGCAAACCGAAAGCCTCCTGGGCGCTCGCTCTGGGTGCTGAGCGGCCTGTCCCCACCTTCCATGCAGGGGCTGCCTCAGTGTCCACGTCTCCTCCCTTCCATCTGGCGTGGTCTCCGCCATGAGAAATGCCTTGCTGAGGGCTCCTGGGGCCTTCCCACCCGAGGTCCAGGGTGAAGCTGACACATTTATCACCATCCTTCCTTTCGTCAGCTGTACGGTGAGATGGTCCTCACCACACAGTTCACCCATTTGCAGTGTGCTGCCCAGGGCCACTGCTGTGCTTGCAGATGCCACGGTCACATGTGGGAGGCTCCCATTGCCCCCAAGGACCCATTTCCGTCTGTGATCACCCGTCCCTCTTCCCCCGCCTCCGGTGCTGAGTGACCCCTGATCTACCTCCGTCTCAATCGAGTCCCCATTCCCGACGTGTCCCATGGCTGCATCCATGCAGTACGTGGCAGCGTCTGCCTGAGCACCCACGAGGTTGGGTGGCCTCCAGGGTCCACATGCAGGCGCACCCACGAGGTTGGCCATCATGGGTCGCCTGTGGTAGCCTCGCCGGACCAGGCTCATGATTGGAAAGGAAGGCGTCTGTGGCGCGCCAGGCGTCTGCTTGTCTGGGCAGCCACCTCAGCATGTGCCAGGCTCAGAGGACACCAGCCGGCGCTGCCCCTGTGCTGGCATTGAGGGTTCCGTGAATGGCTGCGCCTGGACCTGCTCCACACACAGCAAGGACGGGACTGAGGGAGCCAGGTGTGGGACTAGGTCTTCATCCTGGCCCCGCCGACTGTGGCCCTGTGTGTCTGCGTGCAGTAGCCTCTCAGCGCTGTACCACTGAGGCGTATCATTTTTATATCATAATTATAATATCACAGTGCCTGGCTATCTTCTCCAACTCTAATGTTATTTTCATTTTTAATGAGTTACTCACTGTTATTTTTAGTTAATTCACCTTTTATTTAGAAAATCCTCAATTCATCTGAATTTGTTTCATGTGTTTGATTTTCCAAGTTGGATACGGCTTTGAAAGTTATTAATCCCAATACGCTGAGGACTGGAGAATATGGATACTCTTATATTCCTGAGGGTGGGGTGGGGGAGGGTAAAATCATGCATCTGTTTTTCTGAGCATTTTGACTATCAACACCCAAGACCTTGAAAATGTAGGTGCCTTTGACCAAACAAATATATTTCCTAGGATTTATCATTAGGAAGAAATTGTGGAAGTGTGCAAAAATATGTCTATAAGAATATATAATGCAATACTATATTAGCCAAAAGTCAGAAGAAACCTCAATGCCCAACATTAGGAAACTGGGTAAATTATGTTAATTTTTAAAAATATTTAATGACATACTTTATTTAATATTTAAATTAATATTAAATAAAGTATGTTAATATTCAGTGGAATACTCTACACCCATTTAAAAGGCTATGATAAAAATAATATTTCATGAGGTAGAAGTACAGAATGCTATCTTTAAGGTGAAAGAATAAGCAGATTGCTAAACAGTGTATATGATTCTGTTTTCACTAAATTATATTATTGAAAGATGATAGGATTAATTTTCTTCACATTTGCTTGTTAATTGGGAGATGTATAGTTATGTGAACAAAATGTCAGAATCATAAACCTGTTATCTGATGCAAAGAGTTCTGAGTATATAACTTTGTTTCAGAATTGCATTTTTACTTTAAATCTGTGTGTGAGCCGGCAGTGGCCTGGATTTCCACTGTACAGAGAACTCATCAGCCCTGAACGATCACGGGGGTTTGCAATTCCCTAGGAGTGGGAGAGAAGCCGTGTGCCTGCCCGGTGTTCTGCGGGGGCAGGGGTGTGGGCTGTGTCCTCCAGAGCCTCTAACGAAGTAACTGTGTTTTCCCTACAGTTACAACCCCTTCGATGGACCGAACGAGAACCCCGAAGCTGAGCTGCCCCTCACGGCGGGAAAATACCTCTACGTCTATGGAGACATGGATGAGGATGGGTTCTATGAAGGTCTCTGTTGGAACATGGCTGTGATGGATGTAGGCTGGGCTGGTCCACCCTGCAAACCACTTCATCCAGGGCCCTGATAGACGGATAGACGGGCAGGGCTCTCACCGTACTCCCGGCTGCCCAGCCCTCCGCTCTGACCCTTCCCCACTCCATAGTTACCAGGTTTCCCCTCTTCGATGACTGGAAAGAAACCTGAGTGGGGTTTCCAGTGTTCAGCTCCAAGTTGACCTCTGACACATGGTAGATGTTTTCTGCTCATCTCTGCACAGCTTTTGGCAGCTATTCCCAGACGCACGGGGCTGACGGACGCTCTGCTTCCAAAAGGGTCTGTCCTGCTCTTGTCTTTCAGCCCAGCTCCCTTGGTGTCTCCCAGAGGCATCCTCCTGGCAGAGCCTCATTCTGCTCCAGGTGATCTCATGGGAAGGTAGCCCTTGGCACCTGTGGAAGGCCATCTATCTTCTTGACGTTGAGGCACTGTTGTCAACTTAGGGGGTGACCCCAGGTCATCCCTGCTCATGCCCTCGAGGTCTCCTCTCCAAATCTGAAATCAGGGAATGTAAATCCTCCATCTGAAACGCCCCATCTTTTGTTGCCTTTTTAGCTTGAGAACAAACATGTAACAGCACCAGCAGTTCATAAATCAACGTTCTAAAAGATTTGATTCCCTAATTCCCTACACATTTCAACTGCCCTGGACAAATAGCGTGGTCTTGGTTTCTTCCTCTTCCCCCTGAGCAGACGGAATCTTTCTTGCTGAGCTAGTTTCTCTTTCGTGACCTCGTGCTGTTTTCTCAGAGCTGATGGAAGCCCCGGGGGCTTTTCCTGGGTGTTTAACTGGGGTAAGGTCGTGTCGCCTCCAGAGGCGTCCATGAGCGGGAGCCCAGCAGGCGAGCTGCCTCGTTCACCGCTCGCTCACCAGCAGCTCTTCTTGGCTCTGGATGGTCCAGCCAAGAACTCTCACCACAGCTGGTAGCAAAGCAATTTGAATTCTTCCCAGAAGTCCACATTGTCACCACTGATTTTCACATAAGCACAGAAAGATGTGCCCAAGACAGCTGCCAGAAAACCTGTGTTGAAATCTCTGGAACTTTCTCACCAGGGATTGAGTCCACAGAAGCTTTCCAGGAGCCTCTTTGCAGGCAGGGATCAAAACTCAGGACTCCATTGTCCGTGTGACAGCAGGAAACTTCCTTCACCTCACTGTGCCTCAGCTTCCTCTGCTATAGGATGGAGATAGTAATAGTACCCACCTCATAGAGGGTCTGTGAGGATAAATGAGGTAATAGATGTGAAGGTCTTAGGACAGAGCTTAGCACACAGTAATTGTTCAATAAATAGTAGCTATCACTATCACCGCCACCATTACAATCATCCTCATAGTCACCATCACCGTCTCATCACCACCACCATCGTCGTCATCACCACCATCTCCTCCAAACTAAGGAGTTTTAAATAGTGCATCCTCAGTGCGAAGGATTGGCTCTTGCAGACCCACACCCTAGGTGGAGGTTTGGAACAGAATCCAAGTCCTTCTTATTTATTTTTTTAGAATCCAGGACTAATTAAATGGTTGACATGTCTTCGCCTGGCCCACAACACATCCCATGCTCCCCGAGGCAGGGGGTCTTTTGGGCACAGAATTCAATGCTCAGCATTTCCCAGCCCCTCTCTGTGGGTCTGTGGGTGCCTCGTGATGAACTGGGGGAAACGGTCCATTCTGGGTCTGTGCTGGGAGATTATCCAAATTGCTTCATCTTTGAAGTTCTGAACGCGTCTCCATTTTCTGGCCATCTGCTGTTAGCAGCCTTGTGAGCCCTACTAATGAAGAAAGCACATAGAAGTTAGAGTTTCACAAAATACGGCGGTCCCCACTACATCCACTCTTAGCCACAAGAGCTACTTGGACATGTTTTTTGCAACTCAACTTGTGGTTCTGACACCAAATTGATAGCTTTGTTTCACATCAAATTGGGCACGTTGTGGAATCGTTACGAGGTGCCCAGTGTTTCTCAAGGGGGACAGGAAATCACCTTTTAATTCTTATACTCAAAAATCATAGTAAGATGTTTATTTTCTTAATCTCCAAAAGCCACTGAGTTGACTGACTCGTCCTTCTAACAAATCTTTCCTGTGCACTGTTGTGAGCCAGCTGTCACTCTAGGGCTGGACATTCAATCGTTGTGAGATCCCTGCTGTCCCCGAGTGGTGTTCGCCTGCTGTTCTTGAGTGTTGTTCGTGTTAGGAGGGGGTAGTCAGTGTAGGTACATGGACACACAAACATGACGGTTGCAGGTTGCGACAAATATCATGGAGAAAAGAAGACTGGGCCATGGGGCTGGAGGAGTTGGCTCTTTAGATGGTGGGTGTGGAGCTGGCTCCAGCATGGACTCCTGGGAACAGTGGAGGAGCCGTAGGGCAACCCTGTTGCTCTGCCTTACGGTCCTGGTGGGGGAGGTGGGAGTACACTGGGAGTCTCGGGGCCCCTGCTGTGTTGGCTGAGTGATAACTCTGTCCTTGTACTCAACAGGAGAGCTCCTCGATGGCCAGAGGGGTCTGGTGCCCTCCAACTTCGTGGACTTTGTGCAGGACAACGAATCGCGGTTGGCAAGCACGCTGGGGAACGAGCAGGATCAGAACTTCATCAACCATTCCGGCATCGGCCTGGAGGGAGAGCACATCCTGGACCTCCACTCCCCAACCCATACAGACGCAGGCATCACCGACAACAGTGCCGGGACCCTGGACGTGAACATCGACGACATCGGAGAAGACATCGTGCCTTACCCTAGAAAAATCACCCTTATCAAACAACTCGCCAAAAGTGTTATTGTGGGCTGGGAGCCTCCGGCGGTGCCACCAGGATGGGGAACCGTGAGCAGCTACAACGTCCTGGTGGACAAGGAGACGCGCATGAACCTCACCCTGGGGAGCAGAACTAAAGCCCTCATTGAGAAGCTCAACATGGCGGCCTGCACCTACCGCATCTCCGTGCAGTGTGTCACCAGCAGGGGCAGCTCGGACGAGCTGCAGTGCACGCTGCTGGTGGGCAAGGATGTGGTGGTGGCCCCCTCCCACCTGCGGGTGGACAATATCACGCAGATCTCCGCCCAGCTCTCCTGGCTGCCCACCAACAGCAACTACAGCCACGTCATCTTCCTCAACGAGGAGGAGTTTGACATCGTCAAGGCCGCCAGGTACAAGTACCAGTTCTTCAATCTCAGGCCCAACATGGCCTATAAGGTGAAGGTTCTGGCCAAACCCCACCAGATGCCGTGGCAGCTCCCGCTGGAGCAAAGGGAGAAGAAGGAGGCCTTTGTGGAGTTCTCCACGTTGCCTGCAGGTGAGCCCTGTGTCCTTCCATGGGTCCCCCAGGGCGAGAACAACAGGTGGTCACCCTGCTCGTGGGGAAAGAAGGTGGGGCAGGCAGAAGCCGGAATCCCCATCCCGACAACATGACCCTGGAAAATCCCTTAGGTCACCCGTGAAGCACAGAACGTGTGTGCGTGCACGTGCGCAGGAATCCCTGGCACATGTTAGGGACCATGTTGGCAGTTTTTCTTTGAGTACTTGCATCAGCAAGAGGCTCATCCTACAAAAGAC
This sequence comes from Piliocolobus tephrosceles, assembly GCF_002776525.5. Classification (NCBI taxonomy): domain Eukaryota; kingdom Metazoa; phylum Chordata; class Mammalia; order Primates; family Cercopithecidae; genus Piliocolobus; species Piliocolobus tephrosceles. The sequence continues at coordinate 128,078,008 of NC_045443.1, read as the reverse complement.
AGGGCAGTGAGTGCCCCCAGGGAACATGGTTGCATCTGCTGTGTCACATGCACCCCTGGACACAAACTCATTGAGTGGGGTAGTGCCTGGAAGTGCCTACACGCCTCTCGGAATCATTCTTTCTTTCTCGTCCTTGTAAATAATAATAATTATTATAAATATATTATTATTATTATTTTGAGATGGAGTCTTGCTCTGTCACCCAGGCTGGAGTGCAGTGGTGCAATCCCGACTCACTGCAACCTCCTGATTTCAAGCGATTCTCCTGCCTCAGCCTCCTGAGTAGCTGGGATTATAGGCACCTGCCACCGCACTTGGCTAATTTTTGTATTTTTAGTAGAGATGGGGTTTCACCATGTTGGTCAGGCTGGTCTCAAACTCCTGACCTTGTGATCTGCCCGCCTCAGCCTCTCAGAGGGTTGGGATGACAGGCAGGCACCACTAAGCATGCACACGATGCACACGACGCCTACACGGCTTGTGTAAAAGACACGTTTCATCACCGAAGGTATTTTCTCTGCGATATAAACTCCAGTTCCTTTTCTGCTTCCTCCGTTCAAACGGGGAGTGTGATGGGCCCCCTTCATTTCTTGGGGAGACGGTAGGGAGGTGGGGTGGGTGTGGACACCTCCTTCATCTTCTTGCTCTCCGACTTGCCAGGTCCCAGAGCTGCTGAGTTACTGGGGGGCAGCCAGCACCCCCACCTCCGGAAGCCTCCACTGCCCGCTCTGCAGAGTATTCTTGAAACCTTTGGTTCACTAGGGCCTGACAGAGCAGGGGTGTCAGGGGTAGGTGGGACAGACGCTGCCTGAGGGGGACAGCACGTCCAGGTAGCAGCTAACTTAGGCAGGGTCAGTTCATCTGTGTTACACGGCGACATTTTATTCCTCCCCAACTGCCCGGAGTTGATCAAGAATGCTGGGATAATGAGGCCACCTGCTTTTCACGGCTGCCTCCTGCGATGCCTTCTGATGAGTGCTGGGGGTGAAGAAAGAGAAACACCAGACACGGGCACTCCGTGGGGAGTCAGGAGGTAAAGGGCACATCTCTTGGGGCCTTCAGGAAAGGCTGCCCTGGAACTAACTTTGAGATGGAGAGAGTCAGGTAGAGGAGGGGCCCTTAGCACAGAGGTGGGTCTCCAGGCTCACCCCAGTGACTGGGAACAAGGTCTCAGAGTGGGAAGTAAACTGGAGGGACATGTCTGTGTTGGAGGAAGAGGGTGTAGTTGGGACAGTCACACACAGGTCAGCATTTCTCAGAATTCGTGTCCAGCCACACCCCATGTGCCATCTCCCATGGTCTGGGGTACGGCCAGGCTTAGCCATGCCCGGAGATGGTGGTGCAAGGTTGCGGTTCTTCAGAGTAACACAGCTGGTGGGAGATATGGCTGTGCTTATACTCACACACACCCCACATACAGCCCCACAGACCCACATACACAAGTACATATACAGACACCCACAGACACCCCCACAGACCCACATACACAAATACACCCCCACAGACCCACATACACTCACACACCCCCACAGACAGCCCCACAGACCCACAGACTCACACACACATATACACACACATACACAAATACACACTTATACATACATACACACCCACAAGCACGTATACCCGTAAACACATATATACATACACATGCATCCACATACACACACCCACATACACACACGCCCACACATCTACACACATACATACACTTACACACATCTATACACACACCCCCAACACACACATATACCCACATACACACATGCACATGAACATACAAACACATCCACACACAAACACACCCACATATACACATATATGTACACATACACACATACACCCATACATACACATTTACACACACACACGTACACACACACAGAAATGGATTCTCAGGTTCAATGATGTCATTAGACCTGGTCTCTTCATCTTCAGTTTTGCTCAATTTCATGGGGCGGTAAGATGGGGCCTGTGAGGTCCAGGCAGAGGGTAGAAGGAGAGAAAAGAGAGAAGTAAAGGTGAGAGGACCGGGGCGGGACGGGGGATGGGGGATTGCTTTCTGCCAAGATCTCTCTTCCATTTGATCTGCCAAATGCCAGCATCTCATTGGCCCCCTCTGAACTAATCATGTGGCTGCCTGGCCAGGCCTGAGACCCCTGGGCAGAGGTGGCTCTGCCGGGTCACAGAGACGGAGGACAGTTAAGGAGATGGTTCCACAGACAGTTCAGGTTTGCATTTCCCAGAAGATGGTGACTAAATGCCGAATTTAAAGGAAAAGGGCAGCTGTGCATCCTGGTACCAGACTGTACCCCAGCCCCACCCTCCCACCTCACCACAGTTTCGGATGTGCTGTCAACACTGTGTCTTCTCTTTTTCCCTGGTGACTTTACTGAATGATCTTGTTTTCAGGTGACATGGGCGGAGCCCAGTCATGGCTCACCTACCAGGGCAGGGCCCTCAACACCTCCGTTCCCTTCTGTCCCCTCCCAGGCCCCCCAGCACCCCCACAAGATGTCACTGTCCAGGCTGGGGCAACCCCTGCCACCATCCGGGTCTCCTGGAGACCACCTGTGCTGACGCCCTCCGGGCTGTCCAATGGCGCAAACGTTACCGGCTACGGCGTGTACGCCAAAGGGCAGAGGGTGAGTTTTGTTGGGTCCGGTGGGGGCGGGGAGCTTGTTAGGCTCTAATGTAGCAGGGACGGGCCTGATATTTGCTCAGTGAAGGAGGCAGGGCCTGCTCTTGCAGCCCTGATCACTGGAGGCACCCTCAGCCCTGAAGACTCCATCACTGTGCTAAGCAGCACCCACCCCACCCCAAGGCCCCTCCCTCATTTCCAGCATTTCCCCCGCCTCCCTCCCCTCCCTCATCCCCTTCCCTGCTCTGCTGTGGATTAAAAATGCGGGGGCCAGAGAGGGGACCCCCAGTATCAGAACATTCTTGATTGATGACTGCCTCATCCATTTCAACAAACTGAGTCTTAGCAAGATGATACCCATGGCCGAAGGCACGTCCCGCCTTGAAACACTGCTGGGTCTCCACGTTAAGAGGTGGCCAGGCCTTGACTCCAAGAAATGGGTATATCCCTGGTGCCTGGTGTAGGGAACCAAGGACACAACCCCCCAGCCGGGCCTGGGGTGAAGTAGAAGCGTCTGCGCTCAGGGAGGGCTTGGGAAAGCAGCTGCTCCTCACCGTCCCCGGCTCTGCCGTGCGGGAGCAGGGGTGACTGGGAAACAGAGGCAGCGCATCTGCCTGAGCCGCTTCCAGCTGACTCCTGTGCTCTGAGGCGGGAAGCCCCCAGCATGGGCCCTGGCCCCCGCAGAGGAGGCCCTCAGCCCTGCTGTCCCCCAGCAGTTGGAAGCCCACGTTGGCCTCTGCCTGAGCCCCTCTCTGCCCTCCAGCTGTGGCCGTGTTAAACCCGACACTCACTCCCTTCTCTGGCCCCTGCATCTACTCGGAATGGGTCCAGAGGATGGGAGATAAACGGCTGACGTCCCTGGCCTCGTGGAACGCCCTACCACTGATTGGGTCCTGGTGCCTGAGGTCTGTGAACCTGTCCCTGTCCCCTCCCGGCAAGACTTCCTGGAGCTTCCATATCTGGTGGGTGGTTGGAATTGGAGGTCGCTGGGGGTGATCCTGTGCACCGGGCATCTGGGCAGACGACTGGCCGGCTCCCCATGCAGGACCGCGGGGCTCATCTCAGGCAGCCCGCGAGCCCGCTCTGCTTGTCCACAGGTGGCTGAAGTCATCTTCCCCACGGCAGACAGCACAGCCGTGGAGCTTGTGCGGCTGCGGAGCCTGGAGGCCAAGGGCGTGACCGTGCGGACCCTCTCCGCCCAGGGCGAGTCCGTGGACTCTGCAGTTGCTGCTGTTCCCCCTGAGCTCCTGGTGCCTCCTACCCCTCACCCGAGACCTGCACCCCAATCAAAGCCATTAGCAAGTTCTGGAGTCCCCGATACCAAAGACGAGCGCCTGGGTCCCCACGCCAGGATGGACGAGGCCTGGGAGCAGAGCCGTGCACCTGGCCCTGTGCATGGGCACACACTGGAGCCGCCCGCAGGCCCGGGAAGGCGGTCGCCCTCACCCAGCCGCATCCTGCCGCAGCCGCAGGGCACCCCTGTGTCCACCACCGTTGCCAAGGCCATGGCCCGGGAGGCCGCGCAGAGGGTGGCCGAGAGCAGCAGGGTAAGGCTGAGGCTTCCACCTCCGTGGCTCCTCAGTCCCCAAGCCCCATGGGACGGGGCCCTGTCATCTCCCCCGCATCCCAGCTTGCAGGGAGGGGGGCCACGCTCAGCCCATAGCTTTGCTGGTGGACTCTGTCATGTGCCTGATCCTGATTGAGTTAAATGGTGTTTTTTATTTACGAATATGTAGCTACACAACTAAGGAAATGCCAGGCACTTGCCTGGCTTAGAAAGCAGGCTCAAAAAAATCCAGACAAGGGTCTTGGTGTGCGACAAGGGATCTGAGAGTTGCCCGGTAGAAGTTGGCCGGGACCCACTTTCCTGAACCGGGCTCTTCCTGGTTTTGCTGGCTGCAGAGTCCTAGGTTCTGTGTGTATGTGCATGTAAATATATACACACACATGCACACGTGTCTATATATGTATGGACGTGCACCCACAGATACACGTATCTGTATGCGTCCTCACATATACATCTGTCCCTATGTGTAGAAACACATATGGGCACACAGGTCCCTGCGTACGTATTTGCATGCCTCTACTAACCGAATTTTCTGGGTCCAGGAGAGAGCATTTGGATTGTGGTAGGGCCATGTTCCAGATGACATGTGCAACGGGACGTGAATTTTTGAGAAACTGCCTGCAGAGTAATGCTTCCTGTGCAGGGCTGGGGAGGAGATGTGGGGCTGGGAGCCAGACCGTGTGTCGGCACCCCCACCCAGAACCCAGTCTTGTCTCTCCTGCTGTGTTGAGCCCATTTCCAGCTGAGGCGGCAGCACAGCCCTGGTCAGGGCCCTCAGCCCTGCTGGGTCAGCCTGTGGGGTCTCACCAGGGCCCTACACCATCCTCCTGTGAGTGTTCCTCTGGGCTGGGGGCCAGGCCAGGGAAACTGAGGCGGGGCACGCACCCTGAGAGGTCAGTGCTGAGCAGCTCAGGTGTGTCTAGGAGGACGGAGAGGATGACGGTGACACTGGGCAGGGAGCCACCTTCTCCTGAGTGGGCCTGCCCTGGCAGCGCCTCAGCACGTCTTGAAAAACTGGAAATCTTCTGTGACATTTCCTAATTCTTTCAACATTGGCCACTAATAAAAATACTAAATATGAATTTGTGGCCTTTGTGTAAAGGAAACCCTTCAGAATATGTGAATTCACCATGGCTCTGATTGGCTGACAGGCAGGAGCCCAGGTCCCGGGCTTGGGAGGTGGTACTTCTGGGGAGGCCGTGGGCAGGACGGGGTAGCAGCTGCCCTGTGGGATGCAGCTCCACTCCTGCTCCAGGTCCCCAAGAAGGCTGTGAAGGCAGGGAAGGCAGGGAAGGCTGTGAAGGCAGGGAAGCCTGGGGCCAGAGAGGAAGCAAATCCTTCCAAGTCCTGTGTTTCAGACAAATGTGAATTGGTCAGAGTATTTTAAAAAGCTGGGCAGAGGGGACCAATGGAGGGAATGAGGTGTCATCTCTGTATCCAGATATTACCTCAAAGGTTAAAAAGAAGCCAGACATGGTGGCTCATGCCTGTAATCCCAGTAGTCTGGGAGGCCGAGGTGGGCGGATCACCTGAGCTCAGGAGTTTGAGATCAGCCTGACCAACATAGTGAAACCCTATCTCTACTAAAAATACAAAAATTAGCCAGGCATGGTGGTGGGCGCCTGTAGTCCCAGCTACTTGGGAGGCTGAGGCAGGAGAATCACTTGAACCTGGGAGTCAGAGGTTTCAGTGAGCTATAATCACGCCACTGCACTCCAGCCTGGGCGACAGAGTGAGACTCTGTCTCAAAAAAAAAAAAAAAAAAAAAAAACAAGATTCTGGTGGGTCTAGGGCAGCGAGAGGGTGGCAGAGCTGGGCCCAGAGCACTGTGTGGGGGGCACCTGGCCAGGCTCTGAGGGGCGGAAGGTTTGGCAAGTGCAGGTGGGGCTGAGTGTGGCTGAAGGTGGCCCTGCCTCACCTGTGTGCCTCCTTTCCCTTTCCAAGTTAGAGAAAAGGAGCGTCTTCCTAGAGAGAAGCAGCGCAGGGCAGTATGCCGCCTCGGATGAGGAGGACGCCTACGACTCCCCAGACTTCAAGAGGAGGGGCGCCTCAGTGGATGACTTCCTGAAAGGCTCTGAACTCGGCAAGCAGGTGAGTGCGCGCCAGACCCCACACCGTCCCCTTGGTCAGCGTGGGCTTGGAGCAGGCCCCGTGGAGATCAACAGACGTGGGCACTTTTCCCCGCTACCCTTGGGTCCCTGAGAGAGATGGAGATGCCCAGCTGGGGTCCCAAGTCATGCTAGATGTCTTAAGCTTGGGATTAATGATGCCTGTCACATACCCTCATTGGGGATAATTGAAAAGTCGAAGTGCAGGGCTTCCACCTGCCCCCACTGCACCATCCTGGTATTTGGTCATGGGGGTGGTTTTGCGGGTCCTGGTAGGGTTAGGCTCAGTTCAGGCAGAACCTGCCATTCGCTCATTCACCTCCGTTAATTGGGCAGATGTTTGTTGGACATCTGTGTGCTAGGGAGGCATCATGGGAAACAAAAATAACACGGCCGGTGTTCATCCTTCAGAACAGCAAAACGTCAGAGCTGGGCTCACGAGGAAGACATTCAGCCAGTTTGGGGTTTCTGTCTAATTTCCGATCATGCATATTCTAATGGAAATGCCCTTGGATGCTGTAAAGAACCAAACTTGGACAAGAGGAGCAATGGAAATAACCGAGGGCCTGGGGAATGCTCAATCTTGGGAGCTCAAAGACGCTGCAGATATCAGATCACACAGTATCCTCTGTACCCACTCCCACAGCAAAACAGCCCCATACCCATAGAGGGGACTGGCATGTCTCAGACCTGGGTTTATGTCCCAGCTGGTTACAGACCACAAGTGGGCAAGTCCCCTGACTCCTCCAGCCATGATGGGCTTCATCTAGAAGATCCAAATCATTCAGAAACGGAATGTCCAACTAATCACGGCTAAGACAACAAAGACGTTTAATTACCCCACATCACAGGAAGTCTGCAGTACAGGCTGTGAGGTGGATTTGGTTCTCAGTGTGTCAGGGGTCTGGGTTCTGTCTCTTCCATTCTCTTGGCCTTTCTCTCATGGTTACAAAGTGGCTGCTGTAGCTCCAATAATCGCACCCTCCTATGAGAGAACCCCAAGAAGGAAAAAAGGGATGAATGGAAGCCAGACTTCCGTCTAGTCAGACTTTCCATGATATCTCGCTGAGCAGACTGAGGTCACATGGCCACTACCCAGGCAGGAACTGGATTCCAATGAATGGCTTATCAGTGAGGTGTCATCCAAAAGCCCACCAGCGTGGCTCAGTGGTAGAAAGGAGAGCTTTATTGGTGACATCAGTTTGCAGACCAGGAAGAGAGAGGCTCTGGTGCGTGCTGAGGGTGCTGTCTCTGAAGACGGAAGGGCAGGGTGGTTTTCATGCCTCACGGGGTCCACATTACACAGAACCATATGCATTCAGGTTGGGGAAAAGCTGTGCATCCGTCCGAGAGGAGTCACACACACGTGCAGTGAGTAGACGTTATCTGTAGCATCCTCCGTGCGCACCGCACTGGGGCAGGGTTTTCGTGTTAGAATGAGGTGGAATTGGCTCTTCCCACCAAAAGGTGAACCCCAGGACTCAACGCCTAAGCTAAAATGGGCCTAAGCCTCTTTAAGCTGAAACTGGCTTCATGTCTGCAGTCGCTTGTCAGAAAAGAGCGTGTGTAAGGCCAGTCCTCTGCCCAGTTGGAGTTGCGTGGTCTGGGTTGTAAATGAGAGTTAGGAGGAGTCCCATAGCTCCTGTTGTTGGGGAGTTTAGCAAGAGTGTGGGTTTTCTTGCAGCACAGGAATTTAGAGAGCAGCCATGCCAGCCAGGCCTTGACCCCTCGGCCCCAGGTATCTTTTATTTCCCTAACCTTAGGGGCCATCTCAGTAGAGAAAGGTATCTGTTTTGGTCGCTTGGGTCACAGATGATTCATTCTCTTGGTGCTGGGCCCTGGGTGAGTTCTGGAGATAGGATTTCTGCTGACTGTTGCACTGGTCTGCTGGGGCTGCCATCACAGAATACCACAGATCAGGTGGCTCAAACAACACAAGTCTGCTTCTCACAGTGCTGGGGGCTGGAAGTCCAGGACCGAGGCACCAGCAGGGCTGGTTTCCCCTGAGGCCTCCCTGAGGACTGTAGATGGCGCCTTCTCCCTGAGTCTTCACGCGGCCTTTTCTCTGTACATCCCTGGTATCTTGTCCTCTTTTTGTAAGGAAAACAGTCCTATTGGATTAGGGCCTACCATGATGATGTCATATAATCTTAATCACCTTTTTAAAGAGCCTATCTCCAAATAAAATCAGATTGGTGGTTAAGGTTTCAACTTCTGAATAGGGAGGGGTGGGGAAATACAACTTAGTCCATAGCAAATGTGGAGCCAGCAACACCTGCCACAATAGCACCTGCCTCATAGTTTATGAGGCTTTCCGTGTGTTGCATGACACGCAAAATGCAACTGGCATGTAAGTTCTCAGTAAATGTGAGCTCTTATTTTGTGTATACAGGGAAACTGAGGCCCACAGAATTGAGAATTTTTGTCCATAATTATGCAGATGGTCTTCTAACTGGCCTGCAGAAGACCTGTTTCCATGCCTTTCCCAATGTGCCCTGTTTTCTACCTACCCAGGAGTGAATCATTACCTTCCCTGCAATCTGCTCAGGTTTTGAACCCAGACGAAAGGCTGGAGCACTTGTTCTCTGGGTGTGGGACCCACATCCCCACTGGTTTTTGAGATCGGCATTCAGCGCCGTCTTATGGCAGTCACAGCCCCAGGTGGCCACAGAGCCCTTGACGTGTGGTCACCTGGGGCTGAGTGTAACTGAGGCCCTGAATTTTTACTTCTATAAAATTAGTTACAGATTAGTTTACATTCTAATTAGTTTACATGTAAACAGCCACACGTGGCTGGTGGCCACCACTGCTGATGCCCAGCTCTGGATGACCACACCTGCTGGAAGAGATGACTTTTCTAGAGAAGAGTAGAAATACAGCAGCAGAAACACAGGTGTGCACTTTCAAGGGCCTTCCAGTCCTTCTGAGTTGTCTGGCTAAGCACGCTATTAACGTTGTTGTGCTTGTTTCCATTTTTTAACAGAGCAAACAGGTCTGTTTCTATTAAAATTTAAAAAGCATTAATATTTAGCAGCATTGTTTTATGCTGTATTCATTTAGATGACAAGTGATACTTGTTTTCCATTTACAGTTGAGATATTTTCTGTAAAAGTAACATTAAATATTGATTCAATTCAAAGAATACATTCATTAATCACACAGATGGCATCTGGCTAGGTGACGCATCGTGATGGTGGCAGGGAGTGACTGAAGTTGAGCTGGTGCACAGACCGCTGGCTTTTCAATCCGGGAAGCATTCCCTGACCACCCACTTCCCCATGCCGCCTGCCCCGTCACACGTACCCTTACCCCCTGGCATTATCCCATCTGCTCCAAGACACTGACGTTCTAGCAGGCGGAAGCCTCCACTTTTAGTTGACTGTAGTATCTCTAGCATTTCACACATAGTAGGTGTCCAATGAATGTTTGTCGAATGAATGAATGAAAGAAGTGAGGCCGAGACATTTGCTCTGAAAAAATCACCTCCATTCTCCCAATATTTCAAATACATTTCCATTCAGTCCACAGTGAGAAATGCTCACTATACCAATAAATAATACCTTTATCTATTTTTAAAAGTGTTTCACTGACGAAGACTGTCTGTGTTCTAGGTGTACGTCTTGATGACTGGATGTGGGTACCCTCTATGTAAAGACTGTCACGCACGGCTGAGAGTGCGGTGGCTCAAGCCTGTGTTCCCAGCACTTTGGGAGGCCAAGGCGGGTGGATCACTTGAGGTCAGGAGTTTGAGACCAGTCTGGCCAACATGGTGAAACCCCGTCTCCACTAAAAATATAAAAATTAGCTGGGTGTGGTGGCTTTTGCCTGTAATTCCAGCTACTCAGGAGGCTGAGGCATGAGAATTGCTTGAACCTGAGAGGTGGAGGTTGCAGTGAGCTGAGATCGTGGCACCGCACTCCGGTCTGGGCAACAGGGTGAGACTTGGTCTCAAAAAAAAAAAAAAGTCTGTCCCAGTCAGGTGAATTAATACATCTGTCATTGCCCATGCTGAATACTAGGCCCCCAGAACCTGCTCTGCGTGTAACTGAAAGTCTGTACCCTTATTACATCTAAGGAGAGAGGCTTTTAAGAGGAATTTGTGATTTTTAGTTTGGCGAGAGAAAAGGTGGTTTGCCACGTGACAAGACTGAAGTTTGCTATAGTGATGATCAAAATCCTGTCTTGTGCAGGCTTTACCTCAGCTTCTCTATAAGTGAAATTTATAGCCACAGGCCCGCCTGGTGCCTCAGCACCTCCCCTATCCCCAGGGAGGACCATCTGCCTGCCGGCATTCTCCACTGAGGACTGGAGGGAAAGCCGCGGGTCCCCCTAGGAGAAGGCACCGCCAGGTGGACTTTCTAAGGCCATGTTCTCTGTCAGCAGAGGCAAAGGCAGACCTGGACCCTGGTCTCAGACATGTCGTTTATTTGCTGAGTGCCTTCGGCCAGTCACTAGACATCTCACTGAAATGCTGGCGACCTTTGCTTAGAACACTATTCCAAGAATGGAGAGACGGCTGACCTCAAGCATCTGGTGAATGCCAGACGCCTCCTGCCATCTCAGGAGTTGACCCCTAGCTCGCTGCTGGGGTTGAACAAAGTGAGACTGTTCTGTGGTGCAGGAAGTCCCTCGCCAGGGGCCTTGGGAGGGCCTCGTTAGACACAGCCTCACCTTTTTCATCCATTTAAACCCAGTTCACTTTCATGCCCTCCACTTGGAGCCTGGTTGGAAGCGTTAAGCCTGGTGCAGCTGAGAGGCTGGGGTTACAGACTGCCCAGCCGAGGCCCTTCCCATCCTCCCTCCCACGGGCTCGGGGCCAGAAACCATCCATGTGCAGCGCCATGCAGCCTCCCTCAGCAGGCCAGGAACTGACCGTGATGCCAACGCATACACATCTTCATCTAGGTTAGTCATTGAAGCCAGAGTTTTTTAAGATAAATACATCATAAAATGCTATTGAATAGTTTCGTCTTGCCACACCCCTGCAAAATCCCAATTGACACCATGTAGCAAAAACACAGTATCTTTATGGATGTATTGCATTCATAAATCTGAGCGCATGACAGCGTGTAGTTGGAGTTGTCGAAGGTTTGCTTTGAATACTGTTACCACAAGACGGGGTGCTTTCGCTGTGAGTGCAAACCTGGCGGCTGCTGCTGGCACCATCACTGTGAGAGTCCACCCGGGCTGTCGCCGTCTCCAAGCTGGCATGTTACCAGGTAGCCTCTTCATTTAAAGACACTTTTTTGGTTAAAGCCTTTACGCTGTCCGCAGCCTCCACCCAGTGCCCCTGCTATCTGCACAATCTTCATCTCGTGCTGAGGCCGAGCTGGGCCTGGAGTAAGCACAGGGTCTGTGCGGCGGCTCCACCTCCTGCCAGGCCAGGCTGTCTGCCAAAGTCTGCGCGTGTGTGTTAGACAACGTGGCATGTTTTAAAAACCGAAGTGCCTTTTTACGGTGCATACACACCCCACCTTACCACTATCCCCCTGCCCCTCTGACACAGTGCTGGATCCGGTGTACACCTGGTGTGCACTGATCCTCACTGTCACCAGAGTTTGGAGCCTTTGTCCAGCCAATAAGTTGGAGAAGCTGAGGGTGCCCAGAAATGGACATTCTGCCCACGTATCTTGTAAGCCCCAGTGGGTTTTCTCTCTTGTCCAGTGCTCAGGTGTTCCTGTACCTGTTGGAGCTGAGAGACCTGTGCTGATCCTGTCTCTGCCACTTCAGCAGAGACAGTGGGTATATCCTCTCTCCAGCCTCACTTTCCAGAATGAGTAACACTCCCTGTGCCCATCTCTAGGCCTGTGAACCCTGAGAGTCAGCAAAGCAGGGAAAGGGTTGGCAAGCTCAATCTGGCCTCCTGTAGGATGTGGAAGGAGCCATCCACTCAGTAGCCCCTTTGCTTGGCCCCCAGCCGCACTGTTGCCATGGAGACGAGTACCACACGGAGAGCAGCCGGGGGTCTGACCTCTCAGACATCATGGAGGAGGACGAGGAGGAGCTGTATTCTGAAATGCAGCTGGAAGATGGGGGAAGGAGGCGTCCCAGCGGCACATCCCACAATGCCCTCAAGGTGAGCGGCCGGGGAAGGGGCGACCCTGCACTCCGTCCCCAGAGTAGCTCCATCCACGTCCCTTTGCTGGGGCTGGTGAGGCAGGCTCCAGAGGGGCCTTGCCCTACAACCAGTAGCCCTCGGATTTGGATTCGCTTCTTTCTCACTATTGAATCTGCATTCGGGAATTACCTACACTCCTGTCTTGCTCTTGGCCAAAAGGTCTGGGTAAGGGAGTTTAGAGGGATCCATTTGACACCCTCCAGGGGGCACCCAGCTCTGTGCCAGGAACACGAGTGGGGGGAATAGAACAAAGAAGACCCGCCTCCGCAGCCTTAAGTCTCACCTCGAGAGACTCGGCAGCCGAGAGAGCGTGAATCAGCCTCTAAATCTAAAGCAGAGGTCGGGACGGTGTGGGCAGCAGGGAGCTCCTTAAAGGAGGGCACTACGGTGGCCCTGCCTGGTGGTGGGCAGGAGTCGAGCACAGTGAGGTTGGAGGAGATGGCTGTGGAGGGAGGGCTGTCCCGCATCTGATGACACCGGCCTCGCAGATAGGCTGGAGGCTCCACGCACCTACTCAGACCACCTCCCGCTGGACCCCCTCCCTTCTGCTCTGGCAGAGGCCATCAGCAAGGGGTCGACGGGAGATTACCTGCAGGGATATTGAGCTTGAGGCACTCTAGAGCCAAGGTGGGTGGGTTTCCCATCCACGTGGCTTCCCCTCGGTCCTGGCCTTGGGGAGACGTTGGCCACTGCTGCTGCAGTCACTGGCCGGTGTCTGACTCCTGCGTTCATGTGCTCTGCAGGGCAGTGTGGGATGACCAGCTCTATGCACCAGGCCCTGTGCTAGGCCGAGGGGTGCCCTCTGTAGGTCCCAGCCTAATGGGGAGACAGACAAAGAGGGAGCCATTGGTAGGAGCTCTGTGGGTTTTCCAAATGAAAAAGGCCTTGGAGAGGAAAATTCCCCGGGACGAAGCCTCCCAGCACTGCTTTCTCCAGGAACACAGGGCGTGCATTTTGAATGGTGGACAGAAGGCTCATCCAAATCTGGCCTGCCGACTCGGTGCCTACTTGCATAGACAAGACTGACTTATGTTCTCCTGGCAAAGGCCCCTGGCAGGGCGTTGGGGATGTCCGGTCACCAAAGAACATGCCAGATCCCTATGCAAACCCTGCATGGTGCAGCACGTGCTATCCCCGGCAGCTCCTCCGTCCCCGCTCCCAGGTGACACCACAGAGCAGGTTCACACTGGCCTATGCAGAGTGGTCCAGTCTGACCCCAGCACCCCTCTGTGTACCCCAGAACCAGGAGCTCCGAAAAAGTGCCCATGAGTTGGGCCGGGTGAGGCGGGCAGCTGGTCTTCCCATGCCCCTGATGCCTCTCCTTTTGCTGGAGGAAGAGCCTGGGATGGGGCTTCCTGGGAATTGTTCAGCAGAGAAATAACGTCACCTTCTCTCCTCAGAAGGTGGCCCAGGGTCAAGCAAGTTCATCATAAAGTTCCTGGGCTGAGCCCCACCCCCATAGGCACAGCCCCACCCCCTCCACCTCTTAGCCGCGGGGATCACCAGGGCTGGGGCTTGGCCAGGATGGCAGCAGCCCCCGTCTCCCATTCACAGAGTGTTGTCAGTTTTTAGAAATCATGTAGGGGGCCGGGCGCGGTGGCTCACGCCTGGAATCCCAGCACTTTGGGAGGCCGAGGTGGGCAGATCATGAAGTCAAGAGATCGAGAACATCCTGGTCAACATGGTGAAACCCCGTCTCTACTAAAAATACAAAAATTAGCTGGGTGTGGTGGTGCGGACCTGTAATCCCAGCTACTCAAGAGGCTGAGGCAGGAGAATCACTTGAACCTGGGAGGCAGAGGTTGCAGTGAGCCGAGATTGCACCATTGCACTCCAGGCTGGGCAATAGAGCGAGACTCTGTCTCAAAAAACAAAAACAAAAGAAATTGTGTAGGCAGGTCTGGATTTCTGGATTTTCTTTAGAAATTACAAGATGTGGTACAGAGATCTGGCCACTCAGCATGCACGTTCCCATGTGGCAGTGAGGAGCTGTGGCAGAGCTGGGTCCCTGATGGGCACGGCAGGTGTTCGGCCCCCACTGGCCTGGTTCACTCATCCCGCCTGCCTTGGAAAGTGCCCGGGGTTGCCATGCCTTTACTCTAACGATGGTTTGTTTTTGATGTCCTTATTCGCTCCAATATTAGCTCATGTGCCCCCGAATCTGCAGAAAGTGAAGGGAGAGAGCTGTCAGCGGCAGTGTGCGCGCCGATGCCTCCTCACCTGGCTTGTGGCCAAGTCCCAGGCCCATGGCAGACCCCGTGTTAGGCAAATCCCACATGGTCCCCGAGATCAAGGGGCCCACAGCCAGAGGGGGCACAGACAAGTCGCCCTGTTCTGTGCCCATGTGGCTCATCTCTACGGAGCATCCCCAGGGCTGATGGCCGGGACCCAGGGGCACGCTTTACCTGGGTGGTCAGCCAAGCCCCTCGAGGGAGAGACCAGTCAGGAGTCCTTCATGCTCTTCGGGTAGAGGGTGAGTTGAGGGCTGTTCCCGGCAGAGAGTGGTGACATGCAGACGGGCAGTATAAGAGCCATGGACACTGGTTAAGCAGCTCCCGGTGCGGCCAGCCCCATGCCACCCGCTAGAGACCATGATGGCTCAGGTACGGCTCTCAGGGACCCCAGAATGCAGGATGCAGAGGAGACAGGCAGACTCCAGTCCTCTGCTGATACAGTCTCTGCACGACGGTGTGCAGGCACTGCTGGTGGGGCCGGGGATCGCGTGGTTTCACGCAGCTTGTATCTTAGCAGGGAGAAGGGTGACACATCGGCCTAACTAGAAGGTCCTGCAGAGGGTGCCGAGCACTGGACGGGAAGCGGGCCCAGTGGACGGACAGGGGCAGGTCAGGCTCCCTGTCTGGTGAACTGTCTCCAGTCACGGTCAGCCTCCAGTGGCAGCTGCCCTCAGGGTTTCTGAGGACGTAGCCCCCGGGCAGTCTCCCCTGGCACCGTGGCGACACCCACCCTCCACAGCAGCGGTCCCGCGGGCACTGTGGGGCCTGATGTGCTGCCGGAATCTGACCTGCCCTCTCCTTGGCTGGATGCATGGTGCTGGCTCCTGCCTGGCCTGCTGGCTCTGCCTGTGCTCTGCCTCGGCCTGCACCCCGCACCAGCCCCGTAACCCGTTCTGTTTTCATTCCAGAGCCCTCCGCGGCATGCCCCCGGCCCGAGCAGACGCATGCTTCCCATCCTCACTGCCTCCAGGACTAATTCTGTCTGTATTTTCTTTCCTCCCCCGGCCCCCACTTCATGCTGACCACACACTGTCTTTCCCGCGCCTGTTCTGGGCACGCCACCCCCTAAGGACCGCACTGAGCATAGGACCTCTGAAGGCACTTTCTGGGAGCCCGAGTGTCCCCACCAGCCCCACAGGAAGAGACTTTTCAGTATCCCCGAAGTAGCGGAAGAGGACGGAGAGTGCTGTGGGCTGCTGCACAAACAGGGTGCAGGGCCGTCCCCCAGGGCCAGGATGGGGCTGGCCAGAGAGCCCAGGCCCGGCCGGCCCTGCCGGCCCTGCAGGGGTGATGAGGCCCCTCGGGGCTCCTGGTTCTCGGTGAAGCACAGGGGCTCGGGGGCCGTCCCCCACCTGGAGGACTTCCTTCTGGAAGACAGGGGCTGTCGGTTCAGTCGCTCGGCCACCCGGAGCCCGGACAGCGGCCTGGACTGTGGGAGTGAAGAGGAGGAGTCGCGGTTTGGCTTTGGAAACACCGTGGCCACGTGCAGCCCAGGCCCTGGCCACTGTCCCTGCAGGAGGGGCCTGAGGCCGCTGTTGGCCCGGCGGCGGACGCTGACCCGGCAGAGCAGCGTCGAGGAGGACTTTGGGGAGCAGGTGGGCCCTGGTGGCGTCCTCAGGAACGACGACCCCCAGCCCAGCCCGGAGAGGCCGCTCCCCAGGAAGCACGGCTGGGGCGAGCCCACTGAGCACCAAGATTTTCGGGGTGTCTGGAAGAAAAGCATAACCATGCCCGACAGTAGGGCAGCTGCCCCCCACGCAAAGCCACCTCCCAGAGTCGCACAAGGCCCCCTGGTGTGTGACCTCAACTTCCTTTTCATAGCCACTTGCCAAACCAATCTGTTCCATTCTTCCATTGGTTTTCTGTTGGTGCTGGTGTCCATCCCTGGGGACTCTCTTGCCGGCTGTCTTCATTTTCCCTGCATTTTTGCTTTCTCAAGTCCCATTTGCTTCCCAACCTTTTGACCATGCTGAAGATTTCTTTACCTTGCTTAGAGTAATGATTTCCACCCCCCAGAATCAGTAATGAGTATGGCTGCTTGAATTAAAGGACAACTGAATCTAAATTTTAATTAAGGGTTAGCTGAAGTGTGATTATCTGAAAGTCTGGCTACATGTTTGTGTGCACAGGGATCCTTAGGGATTTATTTACGACGACTAGTATTGTCGAGGGTTTTTTTTCCTTGTTATTTTGGAGTTTTTTTCATTGCTTTTTGACCTTCGTCCATAACCAAAAAAAAAAAAAAAAAAAAAAAAAAAAAAAGAACGATTGAAGAAATCTATTTTTTTTGTTTTGCATATTGTTTCTACAGTTTTTGTTTTTTTCCCATTTGTTTTCCGTGCCCACAGTTTCCAGAACGCATTTTCCATGATCAGCCTTCTCCCCGGCAGCCCTGCCGTGTGGGCTTGTTGGTGGTTTTGAGCGTAGGGATTCATTGAAGGCTTCATTCATCTCTATATTGTGTCCTCTTTTCAGAACATTTGCTCCTGTCATGCTGACCTTTTCATTGAAAACACAGGTGAGCCATCCATATGGCGCCAGGCCTTGGGTCTGAGGCCGTGTGCTTGCGATGGGCCCACCCAGGAGAGGTGCAAGATCCGCACCTCGGTGACGCAGCTGCCCACCGCAGCCCGCAGCCTCCCCGCCCCCACCGCAGGCTCTGCAGCAGGCATGCCTCATCCCCAGACTCCCTGCCCGCCGTTCACGCCTGTGTTCCTGAGAACTTCCTCACTCCATTTACTTACTAGCAAGAAGAAGGTGTTGCTGTGATTGTCTTTAGTCAATCCTAACCCTGATCTAAAGGTGAATTTAGAGGTGAACTTAGCCAGAAAGGCGACCCATCTGAGTCCTGGAATGTTACCAGCATCTTCAGATTAGGAGTAGAATGTTGAGTTTTGAAGCTGATAAAATGCAGAAACTTCCGTCTTTGAGTTGTGTGTGAGAAACCCGACACACTTCTATCCAAGCAGGACAGGTGGAACTGCAGTGTCTTCCCCACTTTTGTGACAGCTGGGAGGGGGCATATGGAGACTAGGAGGGGCTCAAGTGTTCCAAGGAGACAAGGTGGGGCGAGATGTATTCAAGCCATTGTCTCTTTGGTCCAAAACATTTGTCTTCAGCAGCAGCAGCAGCAACCAAAAGAGACCCCCTACAAGGAACTTTTTTGCCCTCACCCCACCATGTGCCCAGCAGCGGCTCTGAGTAGAGTGTGGGGTGCTGGTGCACGGCTTTGTTCTCTCCCAGGACATTCAGCTAACCTTTCAGTTAAAAGCTAAGTTTAGTTGCCTTTAGAGATTCTGCTTCTCAACCCACTTGATTTGGCTAACTGAATTCTTCAGCGCCCAATGCTGGTGAGACTTACGACTTTGTTGTTGTTTTGTCTTCAGATTTTAGGGAACCCAGCCTCTGCAGGACGGGTGGATCACATGGGCCGGAGGTTTCCCCGCGGCAGTGCTGGTCCTCAGAGGTCCCGGCCCGTGACAGTCCCATCCATCGGTTAGTGGCTCCATCATTGCTGTTCTGTCTTTCAGCTGCGGAGCATGTGGCTGCTTACTCCATCTAAGCATGAACACAATTTTAGGAGTAGCATTTTCAGCTAAGCACAGAACACTCTGTTATTTATGGCAAAAAAGAAGGCAGGAACAGCACAAGATAAATGAAAGCTATTTGTAAGTATTCTTGAAATATCAAATTGGCCTTCTACATCCATGTTCTCCCCGCTGATTTGTTCCTGGAGAGTTTCACAGGGTAAGCACTGAAGGGACCACTTGTGTTGCCTCCCTCGTCCTGGCGCGGGCTCCCTGGGACATTCAGGGTCAGAGCCCGTGGCAGGTGCAGAAGCTGGATGTCAGCGTGCCTCAGGGGTCTGTGAGCCCCACCAGAGGGAATGCTGTCTGTCTGTAGCAGACACACTGGCAGCAGCGCTAAGTCCTGGGGATACCGTGCAGCTGTGTGCGCCCCTGAAGTGCATGCTCCCCATATCCATCTGGGCACCTCCCCTGCTCACGAGTCATCCTCGGGCATTCTGTTTCCATTCTCTTCTTGACATTTTGGAATTCAGCCAGCCATGCTGAAAGCTATCGTTTTAGCCATCCTAATCAATCCGCGGAGGGGATACGTCTATTATTGGAATCAATCATGGCAAGGAGAATTCCAAAACGTATTATGCATAAGATAATAGAAGCTGGTCATCAGCACAGAGGAACCGGGCTTCTGTGAAAAGACACACAGACACACACAGACACACACACACAGACACACACAGACACACAAATGCAAGGAGAACTCTTTTTTTTTTTTTTTTTTTTTTTGAGGCGGAGTCTCGCTCTGTCGCCCGGACTGGAGTGCAGTGGCCGGATCTCAGCTCACTGCAAGCTCCGCCTCCCGGGTTTACGCCATTCTCCTGCCTCAGCCTCCCGAGAACTCTTGATATCACAGAAATAGATGAGGAGAAACTGTCTTGGTTTGGCATGACAGGGCTCAAGGAGGATAACTTCTGGATAGTCTAGGCCCCTGAAAATCCACCTGGAATCTCACTGAAATAGCTGAAGTTTAAAAGGCAACTGGTCTTCTTTTCCGTCAACTCAAAATGAAGACAGGCTTCATGAAGCAAATAGATTTTTTAAATTGTGTCCTGCCAGACTTTTTCTTCCTTGTACAATTCAAACAGTAAGACAAAAAAATTTCCTCTTTCATCTTTACAGTTTTTAGATTGTTTTTATCTTTAGCCAGTAAAAATTCCATGCAGTGTTAAAGATCCATAGGAAACAGTATTTTCAGTTAACTGAATAATAAAAGATGCAGTCAGGTTCAGAGAACCTTGATGGTCATACTACAGATCAACTAGCAGGGTTAGTGGAGCCCAGATTCCTTGCAGGTATTCTAAACCTACTGCATGTCTCTCAAATCTTCATTCACTTTGTGTCCCTCCGGAGGAACTACGAAGCTTAATAAATAGGTTCTCCTGGCTTTCGTGTTAAATGACCTGTCTGAGATGTCCTGTCTTGAGAAACGAGGTGGGGAAAAGGCCAATCCTCCTGTTCAAGGCTCTCTTTCTCTCTCTCTGGTTAGGGTGAGTTTTCGAGTCTTCACTTGATGGTAACTTTAATGAGTGAAATGACCTGGTGATGGGGTAGCCACTGACAAGTTAATGCTGTGGCCATTCGGAAAGGACGTCCTTTGGAAGAGGCATGTTGGATCTTCTATGCCAATCTCCTAGGACTGAGAACTGAAAATTGTGCTGTGACAAATCAGCACTTGAGCCAGGAAGTCAAAGGAAACCAATCCTGGGCCTGCAGTCTTGCCAGGGTGACCCTCGCTGTCAGAGTCGCAGGCGACAATTTGGCTGGATTTTTCTGCAGCTGTGGAGTTCCAAAGGCTGCATATGTGTCTTAATTTCAGGAGGACACTTGTTAAATTGGGCGAAAGAGCAATTCTATGTCAACACCTTAACAAGGAAAAAGCCTCTGAACATAACTCGGAAAAGAGTTAACTGACAAACCTATGAGAGGTTTGCTTTAATTGTGCTGACTTCTTATCACGTAGCCAGCCAGGAAACCACACAAAAATAACGAAAACCAGACACTTTATACACAAATACACATCTCGGCACCTATGATGGTTTCAAAAGGAAACAGAAGTGGTGGGTGCTTATCACCCACCTGAGGAGGTGGCCCTGGCAAAGAGCCTTGGGAAATGAACATCAGTGACGGCTGAACAGACAGGATGCTCCTCTAGTTCTCATTCACTTAATTGTATTTTTCTTGTGAAAATATTAGAGAACAATATTTTAGAAATCTACATTTCAAAAGCATTACTTTTCTTTTTCAGAGGAAATTAAGTCTGTAAACCATATACTTCCTATTTTTAATAAGCAGTGGACCTACAACAAAAAATAATATAATAGGTTCTCTGGATTTCCAAAATTTAAAAAATGTCCTTCATGATTGAAAAACAAAATTATGTAGCTTCCTATCTAGTAAATTCTAAACCATATAATTAGCATAAAGAGGTCTCAACATTGATAGATGTCTTCATATATATACTTAATTAGGTTTGGTTTTATCCTTTATAATTTTTGGTCTTTGCATTTATCTAGTTTTTGACCTGTCAGACGGAAGGCCTGCAGGCTCACCCTTCTAAAACCGAAGCACTATGTTGAAGAGGATTCTGTTCTTAGGAATCAACTCTGAATATCTCCTCTGTATTCTCTCTCTCTCTTTTTTTTTTTTTCTGTTATTTGTTATTTTGGCTACTGAGCCTACAAAGTGAGGAAAGTACAGCACATTTTCTTCATGTTCAGGGAGGAAAAATAAATTAACTCTATTGACAAAGCTTTGCCCCTTAAAAAGGAAAGCTCCTTTCTTCAGGTTTCCCTGCAAGAAAAAAAAAAAAAAAACAAGAGCTGTCAACTCTGTTTAATAGATAATTCCCTTTATCTCCACAGAAATGACAATGGACGGTAGCAGGGAGGGTGGTCGGTCTGGGCCAGGTAGTGCGGGAAACCTCTCTCCGTAGAAAACGGTGCTTATTCTCACGGCACCGGTGGATTTGGGAGGCCACCCAGGCAGCCAGCCATGAGCCCTGATCTCCCACATGATATGCACACCCTTCCTTCTAGCAGACTGCTTGGGCCAGCACGCTTCCTCAGCAGGACGGGAGGCAGTGCCCACTCCCCCCAGGGTCAGACGGACACCTGCAGGTAAGTGCTGCTTTCAGTCTCGCCTGCCACCACCAAGGACAAGGGACCCCCAACGGCCCAGTCCAGCCTGTAGTGAAGCCCAGTTTCCAGGGACACATTCCAGGGAGGCCGCTGCTCTCTCCCTGTCGAGGTCCGGTGCTCATAACGTCCAGTGCATCCTCTCTGGAGGAGCGGACGTGGAGTCACCGCATACCCATGACTTTATTCACATACGTTCCACTCCAAGTGCTCCGCCCACCTCTACCGCACACCTGTCTTCCCCTAACACAGCGTGACACTGTGGGTAGTTCTCTGGAAGGAGCCTTCTTCAGGGGACTGGCCTCAGGCAGCTCTGTGTTGGGGTGTCTGCCTAAATGCCTCCCGTGGTGTGGCCAGTTGCATGGTGCATGTGAGTTTGGACTTGAAGACAAAACGATGTGTTTTTGCAGATCATGGTCCTTGACCGTAAGCCACTTACTGAGAAAACGCACTCTTGCCTAGGCTCTAGGAGGGACTGGAAAGATTTTCAAGGGAGATGTTGACCATCCCCAACTCTCTTTAGGCTCTGACCACAGCCCCTCACCCCTCTGCACGTTTTGATGCCACAAACTTGCCACATAAACTCAGCTGGAAAGTGCTGAGAACTTGCTTGGAAAATGCTGTAGCCAGAGGTTCTCCTCCACCGGCATTTTTCCGTACCTGGAACTGCATTCACTAGATCACACTGACGTGGCCATTAAGTTCCTCCAGCAGATCTCCGGCAGAATGGAAAGCACATCCTTCTGACGCTGCCACAGCTGTTCTCCACCATCATCCCTGGGTGCGAGAAAGGGCTGCACAGTTGTGCCCGCTGTAGAGGCCACGGAACGCCTCACATTCTGTTGAACTCGGATACCACCTGAAACCAGAAAAAAGTCATCAGGTTTTTTCACTGACTACGAACAAAATCAAAATAGCATGGAGAAATTAATGAAGCCTGCTGTGGAAAAGTTTTGTTCCCTGGCAGAAATTACATTTTAGATTAGGCATTCAAAAAAGACACTAAATCTCAATAATGTAAACAATGTATTACATTTTAAAATTCAACGTTTCCTGCAGCCAAAATGCTTTTTATTTTTAGACTGTGTTTTATTTTTTTCTGGTGAAAGGCTGATCCATTTGGTTCTTTCTCTACCACCTGTCCTGTCTTTTCCACATACCTGTGACCTCTCGTCCCACCACCTGTGTTCCTCGTGCTGGGACAGAAGCTCAGGCTGGGCTGCCTCTCCCAATCCTGCGCTCTCTGCTGCCAGCTGGCGTCTTTCTCACTTGCTTCCGTGACCGTGTTCTGAGACCACCTCCCATGATCAGACCAATATTATCTGTCAGTTCCCTCTCCCCCGCCTTCTCTCTCCATACATATATGCACACATATATCTAATGATGTTCAGTGATACATATGTATATATAGGCATATGTATTAGGATTTCCAAAATAATTGTTTTGACTTTTTAAAATCAACTTTCAACTTTTATTTTGGATTCACTGGGGTACATGTGCAGGTCTGTTACATGGGTATAGTAAAGAATGCTGAGCTGTGGGGTACAAATGATGCCATCATCCAGATAGCATAGCACCCTGTCAGGAGTCTCTCGGCCCTTGCCCCCTCCCTCCTCCACCGTCTAGTGGTCCCCAGTTTCTGTTGTTCCCATCTTCGTGTCTATGTGGACCCAATGTTTAGCTCCCACTTATAAGTGAGAACATGAGGTAGCTGGTGCACTGTTCTTGTGTTGATTTGCTCCAGTGGTTGCAGAGGACATGATTTTGTTCATTTCTCTGGCTGCGTAGTATTCTATGTGGTATATGCGCCACATCTTTATTCAGGACACTGTTGATGGGCATCTAGGTTGATTCCATGTCCCTGCTACTGTGAACAGTGCTGCGATCACCATAGTGAGTGGCTGTGTCTTTTTGGTGAAACGACTTCTTTTCCTTTGGATATATACCCAGTAATGGCACTGCTGGGTCAAATGGTAGTTCCATTTTAAGTTCTCCAAGAAATCTCCAAACTGCTTTCCACAGTGGCTGAACTAATTTCCAGTCCCTCCAATGGTATATACGTTTGTGTTTCTTTTCTTTGCAGCCACCCCAACGTCTATTTTTTGACTTTTTAATTATTGTTCTGAATGGTGTGAGATGGTATCTCATCGTGATTTTGTTTTGGATTTCTCTGATGATTAGTGATGTGGAGCATTTTTTCATAGGTTTATTATCTGCGTGCATGTCTTCTTTTGAGAAGTCTATTCGTGTCCTCTGCTCTTTTTGATGGAGTCATTTTTTGCTTATTGATCTGTTAAGTTCCTTGCAGATTCTGGACACTAGACCTTTATCAGATGCACAATTTGCAAATATTTTCTCCCATTCTGTAGGGTGTCATTTACTCTGTTGATAGTTTCTCTTGCCTGTGCAGAAGTTCTTTCATTAGGTCATGCATGTTAATTTTTGTTTGTGTTGCAATTGTTTTTGTGGTCTTTGCCATACATTCTTTGCCAAGGCTGATGTCCAGAATGGCATTTCCTAGGTTTTCTTGCAGTATTTGTATAGTTTGAGGTCTTACGTTTAAATCTTTGATCCATCTTGAGTTAATGTTTGTATATGGTAAAAGGTAGGAGTCCAGTTTCAATCTTCTGCATGTGACGAGCCAGTTATCCCAGCAGCATTTATTGAATGGGGAGATCTTTCCCCATTGCTTATTTTTCTCAACTTTGTCAAAGATCAGATGTTCGTAGGCATGTGGTTTTAGTTCTGGTTCTCTAGTCTGTTCCATTAGTCTGTGTGTCTGTTTTTGTACCAGTGCCACACTATTATAGTGACTGTAGCCTTATAGTATAGTTTGAAGTCAGGTAATGTGATACCTCCATTTGTTCTTTTTGCTTAAGTTTACTTTGGCTATTTGGGCTCTTTTTTGGTTCCATATGAATTTTAGAGTAGTTTTTCCTAATTCTATGTAAAATGACGATGGAAGTTTGATAGAAATAGCATTGAATCGTATACATACGTAACAAACCTGCACATTGTGCACATGTACCCTAGAACTTAAACTATAATAATAATAATAATAATAATAATAATAATAATAATAATAATAATAAAAGCATTGAATCTGTAGGTTGCATTGGGCAATATGGCTACTTTAATGATATTTATTCTTCTAACCCATGAGCATGGAATATTTTAGCATTCATGTCATCTATGACTTCTCTCAGCAGTGTTCTGTAGTTCTCCTTGTAGAGATCTTTCACCTCCTTGGTTAGAAATATTCTGTGCGTCTTAGTTAGATGTAATCTGTGTATTTTATGTGTGTGTATATGGCTATTGTCAAGGTGATTGCATTCTTGATTTGGCTCTCAGTTTGAACAATTTATTGGTGTATAGAAATGCTACTGATTTTTATACATTGATTTTGTACCCTGAAATTTTATTGAAATTGTCTATTGGTTTAGGAGCCTTTCAGCAGAATCTTCAGGGTTTCCTAGGTTTAGAATCATATCATCAGTGAAGAGAGATAATTTGACTTCTTATTTCCTATTTGGATGCCTTTTCTTTCTTTCTCTTGCCTGACTGCTCTGGCTAGCACTCCAGTATTGAACAGGAATGGTGAGAGCAGGCATCCTTGCCTTGCTCCAGTTCTTAAGGTGAATGCTGCCAGCCTTTGCCTGCTCAATTTATTGGTTGTGGGTTTGTCACAGATGCCTCCTACTATTTTGAGGTACATCTTTCAATGCCTAGATTGTTGAGGGTTTTTTTACTCATGAAGGGATGTTGGATTTTATTGCAAGCTTTTTCTGCACTATTGGGATAATCGTATGGTTTTTGTTTTAGTCCTGTTTATGTGATGAATCATATTTATTGATTTGCATATGTTGAACCAATCTTGCATTTGAGGGATAAAGCCTACTTGGTCATGGTGAATTGTCTTTTTGATGTGCTGCTGGATTCAGTTTGCTAGTATTTTGTTGAGGATTTTTGCATCTGGTTCATCAGGGATATTAGTCTGTGGTTTTCTCTTTTTGTTGTGTCTGTCAGATTTGGGTATCAGGGTGATGTTGGCTTCACAGAATGAGTTAGGGCGGAGTCCTTCCTCCTCAATTTTTTTGGAATAGTTTCAGTAGAATTGGTACCAGCTCTTCTTTGTATGTTGGTAGAATTCAGCAGTGAATTCATTTCATCAATATTGGTCTATTCAGGGTTTCAATTTCTTCCTGATTCAGTCCTGGGAGGTTGGATGTGTCTAGGAATGTATCCGTTTCCTCTAGTCCAAAAGAACCACTTTTAGAAGCTGGATGGTATATGGAGTTGAAACCCAGTTCACCAGGAAATTATGAATTCACTGTAATAAAGATGCGTTTGTTGCCAGTTACGTATTTACCTAAGTGAACAGTTGGTCACCTCGATGGACTTTGATTAACATACAAATGTATTTTAAACGTGGGTTGTGCTTAGCTTTCCATTTTGCAGAGTGTGTGGGTCCTGGGAAGGCTCCCCAGCATGGCCCATCCTGCCCCTGGCACTGCGGCAGCTCCTGCCCCAGCCTGTGCTCTCTGGGAGGCCCCCGAGGCCCAGGCCTGTCTCAGTGCTTTCACACGC
>NC_045443.1:128026990-128052025 GCF_002776525.5 Piliocolobus tephrosceles | reverse complement strand
GGTGTGGCCAGGCCTGTCTCAGTGCTTTCACACGCGGTGTGGCCAGGTACAGAGTGTGGCTGTAGTTATGTGCTTCTCCAATTCATCTGAGCTAGACCTCCTGATCTATTTCTGCCTACATGTTAAGACACAAAAAAGACAAAAGTCAAGGAACTGCTGCCATCCTCACTGCTCCAAAGCTGCATTTCCTGTGTGCACTCCTCAGTGAGGCTCACTGCCGCTCTGTTCTTCACCCCCACTTGCTCTCAGACGATTACGGGCGAGACCGCCTTTCTCCAGACTTCTATGAAGAGTCGGAAACTGACCCTGGTGCCGAAGAGCTCCCGGCCCGGATCTTTGTGGCTCTCTTTGACTACGACCCGCTCACCATGTCCCCAAACCCCGATGCTGCAGAGGAGGAGCTCCCCTTTAAAGAAGGCCAGATCATCAAGGTGCGGACCGCTGCCTGGGGCAGCTTCAACAGCCCCTGAGGCGGGTCTGGGTCGCGGGGGCGGAGACTACTGGCAACTTGGAGATAGGACGACTCCTGCAGGCCGTGGGCGGGACATGTCAGCCGCCTTCTCCTGCAGGCCGTGGGCGAGGCACGGGGAGCTGGGCACAGGAGGAGGTGGCAGGGTGCTGTGACGGCCAGGGACCTGCCTTCTCCAGCGTCTGCCCGGTTTGTGTGCACACCAACACCCACATATGTCCTGTGAACTCTGGATTCTATTAGGGCCTATGTTGTTGAGAAAAATATACAGGCTCCAAATTTTAAAACAACACTTGTCAGTCAGCAGGCAGGCAGGCAAGAAAGGAAGGAGGGAGAGGAAAAGGGAGGGAAAAGGGAAGAAGGGAGCATCAGTAGCTAGAGGCGGGAGTTCCATGCCTTAGTTCTTTAACACGCCTGATGGAGGCCGTTTCCTATCCCTTTGATAGCCAGCCGTCTTTTTTTTTTTTTTTTTTTTTTTTTGAGACAGAGTCTTGCTCTGTCACCCAGGCTGGAGTACAGTGGCACCATCTTGGCTCACTGCAACCTCTGCTTCCCGGATTCAAGTGATTCTCCTGCCTTAGCCTCCTGAGTAGCTGGGACCACAGATGCACGCCATCACATCCAGCTAATTTTTTTTGTATTTTTAGTAGAGACAGGGATTCACCATGATGGCCAGGCTGGTCCCGAACTTCTGATCTCAAGGGATCTGCGCGCCTTGGCCTCCCACAGTGCTGGGATTACAGGCCGTGAGATCCAGCCTTCTGAGAGAAGAGGAGCCTTGTGAGTTTTAAGTAGGGAAAATGAGAGACAGCGTGCTGTTCAGTAGGAGAGGGGAACGACAGAGGGCCTTGAACCCTGTTTGCAACACCAAGGGTCCTGACAGTTGGCATCTGAGAACGGTCGGAATGCCTGCTGTGTGGCACTATCTTGTTACGTAGAAACCCATTTCAGGCAGACAGTAACACCGCTTTGTGCAGCCTACCTGGTCCTTCTTGGTCAAGTGGGGTCTCATCACGCACCCTTTTAATGTGCGTGAATTTAAATACATGCATTCATCCAAGCAAACCCCCTGCCTGATGAGAAGAATGTCAGGTTGTCCAAACGCTAGATGAAAAACTGGCTCTTGAGTCAGTCCCAGAGCGAGGGTTACATGTACACATCTGTGGCATACACGTGGGTGACCTATGCAGGTGATCTATGGTATTTTAAAACTATATTTAAAATGTATTTTTGACTATACTCACTCACCATCAGTGGGACTATTGTATTTCTGAACCAATCAATTACAATGCTTGATTTATTTTTCCCCACGGCTCTAGGTTTATGGTGATAAAGACGCTGATGGATTCTACCGTGGGGAAACCTGTGCCCGGCTTGGCCTTATCCCTTGTAACATGGTCTCTGAAATACAAGCAGATGACGAGGAGATGATGGATCAGCTGCTTAGACAGGGCTTTCTGCCTCTGAATACACCTGTGGAGAAAATAGGTAAGCGTAAACCCCTATTCCACCTTTCCTGTGCATTTTATCGCACAAAACGCCTGCTGCTCAGAGAGGCAAGTGGTGACGAGGAGACCCCAAGTTGCATCATTTAAATATGCCAAAGTCATGTAAATGTTGACCAGTGATTTTTCTTGGGCAAAAGCCACTCTCCAAACCAGGACTGCCAGTCGTCTGCGTGCTTTAGGGACACACGTACATAAATGTGAAGACACAGATGATCTAATGGGCGATGAAGTACAGTCTTGCTTGCAAAAAATTTATCACATCTAGAAAACACATGATTAGCTGCCTTCTGGTCATATGGTTTGAACATCAGCCTGTCTACAGTAAATTTCAGTGGGTGGTCAGGGGAGTGCTGTGCCTTTCATTCTTTAGGTGACCTTTGCTTATCCAAGAGGCACAAAAGCTCTTTTCTCTTTAGTTTGGGTGGACATGAAACTCCTTCATTTATCTTAAGCCAGTCTGCAAGCACCCGTGAGAATGCAGCAAAACTATTTTCAGTGATTTTTAAGCAACATTACATTTATGAGTTTTAAATTTTTTTCCATGTACAATGACAATGTATTCATTTAAAAAGCCTCTATTGTCTCAAAAAAAGCCTCTATTTTTTCTAAAACGCTGTAGAGAGATATCAGTTTTATAGCATTCATATTTAAGGTTTAATACTTCAAAACTTGATTAACTTCTAAATCAGACTTCAAAGACAAAATGCAGTGCTTCAAACACTATACATAGTTTTAAGGATAATCACAAAATCAAAACATTTCAACCTTTTTTGGCATTAATAAGCGCATCATCTCAAGACAGAATCCACATCTAATAGTCAAGGTTTAGTGTGAATATATCGCCCACATTAAACCCATGAGATTGAAGATCTTTGAGCCCTTTATCCCCCATCCACTTTTGTTAAGATCTTCTTTCCCGAAGTGGACTAAGCCTGTTTCGAAGAGAATACAGGCCCTGTACACCACAGACCCGGAAAGTATACAAGAATTTCTTTTAAGGAATGGTAACTTGATTTATATTATCAATTAGATTAAATGTTTTTTATTCCATTTTTTAAAATGTGGAAGGCCAAGGAAACCTAGCCTGATATATCTACGTACCCCCCGCCCCGCCCCACCCCACCCCCGCCATCGCCAGAAACTATCATCCTTAATGGTGAAAGGCTGAATGCGATCCTCCTGAGACTGGGCACAGACAAGGACTTTGGCCCTCACCACTCCTTTTCCACATCATACTGGGGGTCATAACCAGGGCGACATAGTGAAGGAAAGTCACACCTGGCATACAGACTGGAAGGGAAGGAATACAACTTTTTCTATTCACAGACGACATGGAAATCTACTTAGAAAATCTCAAGGAATCTCAAAGGATAAAAAAGTTCCTAGAACTAACAAATGGAGTGTAGCAACCTCAACGGATACAAGGTCAATATACAAAAATCAGTTGTATTTCCATATGTGAGAAATGAAAATTTAGAAATTAAAAATTTTAAAAGTAGTGCCATTTACAATGACACAACAAAACATGAACTACTTAGTATGAAATCTAACAAAACATGTGCAGTATTTGTATGACGAAAACCAGAAGACACTGAGGAAAGAAATCAGATACCTAAATAAATGGACAGAGAGATCATATTCATGGACTTAATATTGTTATATAAACTGTCCGCAAGGTAGCCTACAGATGCAGTGCAAGACCATTCAGAATCTGTGCCTGGATTTATATAGATTCAACAAGCTAATTCTAAAATGTATATGGAGAGGCAAAGGAACTGGAATAGCCAAAACTATTTTCAACAAGAACAAGAAGGTTGGAAGATTCAAGTAAGCTAGTGGAAGCTTACTACTGTAGAGGTTAGCTAATTGAGGTAACGTGGTATTGGAGAAAGGATAGAAACGTAGATTAATGGGGCAGAATGAAGTCCAGAAACAGACCCATACATATGAAGTCCACTGATTTTGGACAAAGGTAAAAAGGCAATTCAACGGAGAAAGGATGCTCTTTTCGATAACTGGCGCTGGCACTACTGCACATCCATATGCCAAAAATGAATCTTAACCCATAGTCTCACCATAGTAAAAACTTCAGTAAAATTGGATCATACTTCTAAGTATAAAAATTAAGACTCTAATACTTCCAGAAGAAAATGCTGGAGAAAACTTTACAATAATCAGGCAACGATTTCTTTGACAGGACATTAAAACATGATCCATAAAAGGAAAAAGTCACTGTTAGGCTTCACCAAAATTAAATACTCTGCGCTGGAGAAGTGCAGAATAAAAAGACAGCCATAAGCTGGCAGAAAATACTTGCAAGTAACCCATTGGGAAAAGGACTTGTGTTCAGAATACACAGAGACTTTTCAAAACTCATCAGCAAGGAAACAATCCAATAAAAATATGTATAAAATATTTAAGTGACCTTTTACCAAAGGTGATATGTAGGTGGCAAATAAGCACATGAAAAGATGCTTAACATCACCAGTGAAATACAAATTAAAACCACCCTGAGAAACCAATGCACACACACTTAGAATGGCTAAGATTAAAATGACTGGCCGTCGCAGGTGTGGGCACAAAGTGGGCCAGGTGGGCCTCTGCACTGCTGGTGAAAGTGGATAATGGCATCACTGCTCAGCAAAACAGTTTGCTGGTTTCTTATAAAGTTATATATGCGTTTACAATACAATCCAACAACTTCACTCTTACACACTTACCCAAAAGAAAGGGAAACTTACGTTCACACACACAAAACCTGTACATGAATATGTTTGATGTTTTGATGACCAACAGTCATCAAAATCTGGAAACAACTCAGGTGCTTTTAGCTGGTGACTGAGTAATGGAGGGAAGGCGCCCCACACAATGGAGCCAACACAGTAATGGAACAGAGCCACTGCTGATGCAGCCAGTGACAAGGGTGAATCTCAGAGGCATCATCCAAATGAAAGAAGCCTGTCTCAAAAGCTACATTCTGTATGAGTCCCTTTCAGTGACATTCTGGAAAGGGCCAAAGTCTGGGACAGGAAACAGATCCGTGGTTACCTGGGCTGAAGTGACTACAGAGGACCACTTGTATATCCACTTGTATATATGGCCGGTGTATATCTTGATTGTTGTGGGGTTTCTGGACCGTATGTGCTTATCACAAAGTAAAAGTACTGCACGCTAGAAGGAGCCTTAGTGTAGGTAAGTTCTACCTCAGCGAGAAGTACATGTATGTTGTTATGCCACCTTTCCAAAGTCAGACTTGTAACATTCCCTGTAACACGAAGAATGCTGAGAAACACTAACCTCTGGGTGAGGTCATAATGCAAGGAGACACACACGTGCAGGTCCGACAGAGGACACGTGCACAGAGGCTTGTGTGCGTCCTGTAAACTACAGCAGTGGCTTGTAACCAGAACCCAAGGGGAGTAATCGCTGGCATTCTGCAGGTCTATGCAAGTGGCCCCTATACCTGCTGAAAACCACTGAAAAGCCACATCGCTGACTTTAGCTGCCGTTAAGATAGTTGCCTTTGATGGTGTTCATCTGTCTGTCTGGAATTCCCCAAATGAAATGTAAGCAGAAAGTAGCTGTGTTTAGAAGAAACACACAAATGCCAACTTTCGCCAGGAGGAAAGTCCTTCCCAGCCCCACACCTTCAGTCTGACAGGGGTTTCCTGATTGGGCCAGGTCCTGCGGCTCTCCACTGAGGCCTCCTTACGTCCCGAGAGTTTTCACCTGTTATCTGTGTGGAGCGCTCACGCTGGGCAGAGCCTAGGGCAATTCCTCTGCAGCCCCTTCTTATGCTTCTGAGTGTGCTGGGATGACGCCCAGGCCCCCATCTGTGGCAGAGACAGAGCCAGGCCATGGGAATGCACCTCTAAGTCGACTGTGCAGAGCTGGGCTCTTCTCCACGGCCACTGCTAAACCACAGTGGAAGGATGCCAGGGAAGCAGCCTGGGGGAAGCCACAGGGCTGGGTGGAGAAGGCATCCCTGTTTATATTCATGCTTCTCCTGAAGACGGTGCCTTAGTTTTGCCTCGACTCAGGGGAGCATGACTTGATTTCGTCATGCCACCACAGTTACACAAACAGGCACTTTTAAAACGGTGTCTAGGGGCCTTTCCCAGAGCAATGGTCACAACCGTGCACTGTGCAGGGCCTCACGAGCTATGGCCTCCCTGTGCTGGCCAAAGCCGTCTAAATTTGCTGTTTGAGAGCCCTGTGCTTCATGTGAGTCTCACTGGCTTAATGGACAGACTGGAGGAAGGAAAATGTTTATGTTACTAAGGGGGAGAAACCATACTACAGCAAAAATGTAAGAATATGGAGTCCCGGACGACTGACCCAAAGTAGAGACGTTGGCTGATGTGAGTGCCCAGGAGCATGTGGCCCTGTTAGCGATGCCAGGTTGCAGCTGCATTGGCCTTGTGTGACACGGAAGGAGGGGGAACGCTGCTAAGTGAAATAACGTCATGATGGCTTTCCTCCCCCCTTGTGATTTGAACAGAGAGAAGCAGAAGAAGTGGCAGGCATCATTCAGTATCAACCCGGAGAATGGTGGCCCTGTATGACTATGACCCCAGAGAAAGCTCACCCAACGTGGATGTTGAGGTACCAGCCAAACACTGTGCTGCATGACGGACACAAAACCACACCCCATCCCCTCGTGGTGTACCACACTGAGGCCACGTGTGTTCACCTTCTCATTCCTTCTCTCCAAACCATCCGTAGGAAGGGCTGCCAACCCGAGGGACAGCTGATGCAGACATGGCCACGCAGGAGAGAAATCATGGGATTCCCAGGGACACGGCCAGCCCCTGACGAGCCCTGTCCCTGTGGCCCAGATTTTCCTGTGCCACCACAGAGAGAGCAATCTGTCATCCACATCTAATGGTGCTGCCACCTGAGGGCCATCTTTGGGAGAGAAATAAAAGCCCATCACATGTGGTCAGCAAACAAAAGCAAAGCAGTAGGCCCCACACACAGAACAGTAGAGAGGAAAGCAGTGATAGGTGAGGTTGCGTCGCCCAGCACCGCTTGGGATGCCTGGTGTCTTGAAGGCTGAAACCGCTGCCTTCAGAAATGAGATGGGGTCTCCAGTCTCTGCAGCCACCAGCTGAGATGACAAGGTGTATGTGAACCCAGGTTACACAGTACTTGGCGCTGACAAGCCATTGGTTCGCCAACTATATTCCCTCATTTTTACATTTAGAAAGAAAATGTGTTTGGTTGTTAATATCATCTAGATTTCTGTTTCCATGTTCTGCTTGGTGACTGTGAACTGAAATGTGCTGGGTCAGTTGGGCTCCTGAGGGCAGTGAGGCGTGTTTGACACCACCTGACTCAGGGTTGCAGCCTGGCCCAGAATAGACACTGAATAAAGTGATGTTCAGGCCGGGTGCGGTGGCTCACGCCTGTAATCCCAGCACTTTGGGAGGTGGGCAGATTGCTTGAGCTCAAGAGTTCAAGACCAGCCTGGGCAACATGGCAAACCCCCATCTCTTTAAAAAATATAAAAATTAACCAGGCTTGGTGGCACACACCTGTAGTCCCAGCTGCTCAGGAGCCTGAGGCAGGAGAATTGCTTGAACCCAAAAGGCGGAGGTTAAAGTGAGCCGAGGTTGCGCCACTGCTCTCCAGCCTGGGCAACACAGTGAGATTCTGTCTTGACAAATAAATAGATGTTTCATTAATAATTGAGTAGGTTTTAAAATACTCAGCGAAAGATATTTATGTAATGGTCCTTATACTACAGAGAACATTTTCCTAATATTCCAGGTTTTTACAGTTAACTATTTCACTAGCTTGAAAAATGTATTACCAGTAGAACATGGTAATAATCTTGAATTTCGGCCAAAATCAAAGCACGGCAGCATTTTCTTTTGGGGGGCATTATCTTGGTTTGTCCTGACTTTCCAGAAGCTTCTACCTTGATTTGACGGAAAGAGTCGGTGAATACCAGAAATTCTCAAGTAGTAAGGGAAAGCATAGAGAACTTATTTTTAAAAAAGCAACTACTTTTGTATAGAAAAATACTATTAATTTGACGTTTCATCTCCACAGGCTGAACTTACATTTTGCACAGGAGATATTATTACCGTTTTTGGTGAAATTGATGAAGATGGATTTTATTATGTAAGTTTTGGAAATATCAAGAGGTACCATTTATGATTGTATTCTTTTTCATTTATTTCGTGTGTTTTGTTTTGCTAGTCTGTTCCTTCTCTTAAAACTGGGCATGAACCTCATACGGCTGCTGACAGCCAGCGTTGCTTAATTGGCTTGTCTCTTTGCTGAGTTATAATCTAGAAAGTTGGGACTGTGAACTTCATTGTTTCTTCCTTGCAAATACGAGTCTTTTTAATGGATCTACATTATAAACAAAACAAATACATTCATATTCTTATTTTTTAAATTGCTGCCACCCAAACATTTACAAAACAATTTAAGTTTCTAGATTACTTACTGTATAGGTCAGAAATAAATTTTAGGAAAAGAAAGAAATACAAATAAGCAAAGAAATACATAACTAAAACACCCCAGATTTTAGGACTTCTCCCTTTCCTTTTATCTAGAGCCTATTGCTGTTAGCAGCAGGGAACACCCCGCCCCACCTTGCTGCGGGTGATTCCCGGCAACGACCTCAGAGCCACCCTCCTTCCTTTTCTGTTCCCCTGGGGCATATCTTGAATATTCCCTGGGGCAAAGAAGGGAGGAAATGGGGTGGGGTTATCTCAGAGTTTCTGCAGCTGGGGCACCTTTGCAAGTAGCTGCCCCCTCCCTGACCAGAAGCCCACAGGGCCACTTAGGACCCTGCGCAGAGCCCGGTGGGGGTCCCCATCTTGCACAGGTGTTTCCACCTGCTCCCCCGCTGCCTTTATCAGAATCGGCAAGAAGTGATGACATCCTGGACGGTAGGTTTCTCTTTGAGTTAAACAGATGCTGCAGCCACAGGCATGTGTGGAGTTCCCAGGCTCTCTCCTCTGCCTGGTTTCTGGTTTTTAAGAGTTCAGCCCTTGGTGAGGATATTCATACTTTGTCACATGTGTTTCAAATAGTTACTTCCAGCTCAACCTCTGCTTTTTAACTGTGTATGTGTTTGGTTCTCCATTTTTGTTGTTTATTAACGATGAATTTTACGTTTGTATGTGGTCAGATGTTTCCGCCTTGGGGGTCATGCCCGAAAGGTCCTTCAGTGTGATAGAAATAATCACCTCATTTTGTTTCAATTTTATAGTTTCCTTTTCCACATGTAAATCTCAAGTATCTATCATCTTTTCCTAACTATGAGAATGTCTCAACACATTTACTAAATAATCTGCACTTTCCCTACTTTAAAAAAATCATTTAATAATAAACAATGTAATACATTTTAAAGTATAAATAGGAATTTAATACTTAAGAGTATTTATGGACTTTAACACTACTCCATGCTGCCTTAATTATTGTATTTTTATCATGCGTTTTTACATTTGGGAGCAGTCATTTTGTAAAGAGTCCCACCCCCACAACCAATCTATAATTTTTTGTTTAGAGGTACATTTCGCTTTTGGAAGAAACAGACATAGTATTGTCTTTCAATTCTGACATAGCATGTACCTCCTTCTAAAAAGTTTTTCCTTTCATCTGTCAGACAAGATTCATGGATTTATTCTTACACATCCTTTATATATCTTAAGTTTACAGATCCAATGGCTGGGCACGGTGACTCACACGGAGGCTGAGGCGGGCTGATCACCTGAGGTCGGGAGTTCGATACCAGCCTGGCCAACGTGGTGACACCCTGTTTCTACTAAAAATACAAAAGAATTAGCCGGGCGTGGTGGCAGGTGCCTGTAATCCCAGCTACTTTGGAGGCTGAGGCAGGAGATTCACTTGAACCCAGGAGGTGGAGGTTGCAGTGAGCCTTGATCGCGTCACTGCACTCCAGCCTGGGTGACAGAGCGAGACTCCGTCTCAAAAACAAACAAAAAAGGAATTATATAGATCTTACTGCGATTGTGAATGATTTTTCCCCCAGTATATCTTCCACTGGTTATTTAGAAAACATGTCGGAAAGGTGTGTGTGTGTACATGTCCCCCACAAATCACTTTTCTGAGTGCATTTATTTCTGTTATCCAGTTCCCCTGGGTTCCCCCAGATTGTCATTATTTTGCCTCTTCTTCATCAATATTTGTAATTGTCATCATTTTTAATTGTCTTACTGATCACTTAGAACAACTCACAATAACAGATGAGGAAATCTGTGACTTGATATGTATTTTAGTAGGAATACCACTAATATTTTACACTGTTATATGTAGGGTAGACTATCAATAAAGATAGATGGTCTTTATAATGCTAAGAAAGTATCCTTTATAATGCTAAGAAAGTTTTAGTTTGCTATGCTTATTTTTCATCGGTAAATTACTGGCCATCATATATGATACTATTTTTAAGGCACTGGAAGTTGATTTACTAATATTTTATTCAGAAGTTATATTCCAGAGATAATAATAATCTGTATTCTTTGGATACCTTTGTTGTGGCTTTTGGTATCAGGATTATGATAGAATTACCAAATAAACAAAGAAGATTTCAATCTTTTTCTATGCTTTGGAGCAGATTGAGTGACATAGGAATTACTGTAATTTGAAGGTTATTAGAATCTGCCCAAAGATCCTTTAGGTTCAGTATCTTTTTAGACTGCAGTTTTCATTTGCTTAAATGGTTATCTTATCGAGTCAATTTTTAACAATCTACGTATCTTTAGAGGAACGTACTTTTCATTTAGATTTTCACATATAGAAACAATGGGCATGGTGCTTTCTTGGAATTTAAAAAGATTTTTCTAACTTGTCTGCATGTTTCTATTCCTGAGTTATGTTTTATCTTCTTAGTTTCTTGAATAGTCTTGCCTAAATTTTTATATTATAGTGGGAAGTAGATCTAAATTAATATTAAATGTATGCTTCTGTTTATTGACCACTCCTCCAAACAGTTTTAGGATGATTTTGCTGGTCGTGTTCACTGAGCGGACTGCTCAGTTCATTTAAGTATTTCTTATTTGATAAACAATGACAGGGGACACCTAATTTGATACCAAAAATCTTAAATGTCTTGGAACTTCATTTTCTGATATCTGTTACCTTAAACATCTCAAGAGAGCAAACTCAAA
This sequence comes from Piliocolobus tephrosceles, assembly GCF_002776525.5. Lineage (NCBI taxonomy): Eukaryota > Metazoa > Chordata > Mammalia > Primates > Cercopithecidae > Piliocolobus > Piliocolobus tephrosceles. The sequence goes on along the minus strand of NC_045443.1, from coordinate 128,040,896 downwards.
TACTCCACCGGTCCTAATATTGTAATATCACCCTCCTCTTTCTCTGTTCTGCTATATCCTGTATCAATAAAACAAGTGTAAGCAGGGAGCCCCGAGGGACCCCTGCTGTGCTACCTGGACGTTTCTGCCTTTTGCTATTTCCTAATTTACATCAGTCCCCATTAAGTCACTGAGGACACTGAAGACTTCTAACACCCCATCATATTTTCAAGCTCATGCTGTTCTTGCTATAGCCCAGCATCTCGGTATCTGACATCTTAAATCATGTAACTTCCTATGTCAAAAGCATCCATCACGTGGCGTACTAAGGTACGGAAGATAATCCAGAGAGGTATGCAAACATGAGTGAACTTCTCACTGACTGGGGCACAGAGAAAACTGGGAGGGTAGTGATTTTGGTGTTTTCTGCCTTTCAGCCGATTCCCATTCTGTCCGGACATCAGGCCTCCAGGTAGTTACTGTTTGGCCTCAAATAGAGAAGTGGTGGGAAATGAGGCATAGGAGAGAAGCAGAAATCAGATTATGGAGGGACTGAGGAGGGAAAGGTCAAGGTGAATTTTTTTTTAGAGGAAGTTATTCTGTGAAGGGTTTTGTTGGTACGTTTTTAAAGGGGGATGGGAGTGGGTCCAGGAAGCCAGGTAACATGCTATATGGAGCTGTCCAGGCAGGAAACATGGCCTGAACTATGTCAGTACCAGGGGAAGGCAGACAAGAGGCAGACTCAAGATGATCTTATCCAGACCTCAGACTGTCAGTTAGAGGGACAGAGAATGTCGTCCGGGGGAGCCTTAGTTTCTGACCTAGGGGATGGGCGCCCTTGAGACTGCAAGGATAAGAATGGTGTTGAATGGAAAACCTGGCTTAGAAACTTGTGAGCTTGAGGGGTATGAACAGGACATCTGAGTCTCTCCAAATGGAATGGAACTTAGGCCAAAGCAGTATTCACACCGCGAGCAGCTCCAGTCATCACCTCGGGTGCAGTAGCATGCACTGGTAGAGGCATCAGACATGGGGGAGTGACGTGGCACATGTGCGTTCTGACGTGGATTTTACTAGGGCTATGTGTGTTCAGCCCAAGACAACAAGAGCAATAACCAGTGCAGGCAGTTCCACCCACATTCTACTCAGCCAGAGCAGGGGCTGGCCTGGAGACCTGGCTCTGCAGGAGCCTCTGTGGGTTGGTGTACACATGCCTCTTGTGGTGTGAGCATGACACCAGTGGAGATGGGTGCTTAAAGCTGTGTGTGTTCACAGAACACAGTCCCCGAATATAAGCCAACTACTCCATCTGGTGCTCAACCAAAGGAAGACTCTTTTCTAAGGCTGGAGGAGAAATCTGGCTGTTGGACCTAATGAGGGAGGGACTTGACTGGTTATAACTTTTGAGTGTCTTTGTGTTTAGATGTTATTTAAAACCCTTGATAGGAAGAAATCGGCAGGGGCACATGCACAGTAAAAAGGATAGGTGGCCTCGAAATAGCCTGTAATGTCAACAGAGAAAAATAAGCTAATAATGGAGCCGGAGAGAGAAGTCCCAGGATAGTCACAGGTAAATAAAATAGGATCTTCAAGGTCCAAGCAGAAGAGTGGGGCAGGGCAGGGCAGTGAGTGTGCACCTGGCAGGGACGCTGAACAGGAAGATGCAGGAAGTATGTGGGGCTGCCTCTTCCAATTATTTTTTGTGATAAAATCTACATAAAATTTATCTAAAATTGGCCAGGTATGGTGTCTCAGCCTGTAATCCCAGCACTTTGGAAGGCTGAGGCGGGTGGATCACCTGAGGTCAGGAGTTCGAGACCAGCTTGGCCAACATGGCGAAACCCTGTATCTACTACAAATACAAAAATTAGCCGGGCGTGGTGGCACGTGCCTGTAATTCCAGCTCCTTGGGAGGGCTGAGGTGGGAGGACTGCTTGAACCTGGGAGGTAGAGGTTGCAGTGAGCTGAGATCACGCCACTGCACTTCAGCCTGGGTGACAGAGCAAGACTCTATCTCAGTTAAAAAAAAAAAAAGATCTAAAATAATTTTAAGTATATAGTTCAGTAGTGTTAAGTATGTTTACACTGTGCAATCACCACCGTCCGTCTCCAGAACTCTTTCCATCTTGCAAAACTGCCATCCTGTTTTCTATAGCAGCTGCACCATCTCACCTTCCCACTGAAAGTGCATGAGTATTTGTTTCTTCGTATCTTCACCAGTAACTGTTTTTTCCATTTTTTTTTTTTTTTTTTTTTACTGATAGTAGTGTGAGGTGGTACTACATGGTTTTGAATTGCATTTCCCTGGAGATTCATGGTGACGGGCATCTTTTCATGTGCCTGTTGGCCACCTGAGTCTCATTTTTGGAGAAACGTCTTTCATCGGGTTTTTGAAGTTGTTTATGTGTTCTAGATATTAACCTGTTAGCAGAGAGATGACTTGCAGACATTTGCTCCCATTCCACAGGTGCTCGTCACTCTGCGGTGGCCTTCACTGCACAGGTGTTTTGATGCAGTAGGCTCTTCATGTCATCTCCTAGACCTTATACACAGAGAAACAGGATCCCGTGTTGCTCAGTGCCAGCCAATTTTGAACTTGGTTTAGGCACTTTAGGGGCAGATGAGAGTTTGGGGAAGACGTGACATGCTGGGCTCGTGAGCCACTTGGTGCAGATGACCAGTAGGCGGCTGGACTTATGGATCACGACTTTAGACAAGGCATAGATATGTAAATGAGTAGAAAGCTCTGGAAGGACATATACCAACCTGAAGCAGTAATGTCTGAGGCGGTATCAACAGACACTTTCATTTTCCCCATATTGTTTGAATGTTTACGGTAAGAACATGTCCATGAGGAAGAGGGAGGACAATCTCAAGGCTGAGTAGATCAGTAGGTCTCAAGCTTGCCGGCATGTTAGGCCCGCCGGGTCCCCTCTCTCCAAAAGTGTCCGTCATCGGTCTGGGCTGGTGTGCTGAGCGATGGTGTTTTTAGCAGCTCCCTCGTGCCTCAGATCAGCCAGGCCCGAGAACCACTAAATGAGATCTACCAAGGAGTGTTTCCTTCAGAAGCCTGATCCTAAGAATTCCAGGGGCTGCTTGGCCAAAAGGCAGATTCCTCAGCTCCCCACTGAACAGGCAAAATCAAGACCCCAGGAAAGGGGCTTAGGACTCTGCGTGTTGCTGAGGAAAATCTGGAAACCCTAATTTAGAGTCCTTTCGAGTCCTGCCACTTTTGAACCAGAATAAACTCACCATCTACCTGTACTCTGAGCTATATTCCTTTAGCTAAAGCAAGATGTGAGTTTCTAGAAAAATAAATTGTTCTTCTGCTTCATCCCTGGTGTTTTAGGGGGAGCTGAATGGGCAGAAAGGCCTTGTGCCCTCAAACTTCTTGGAAGAAGTGCCTGACGACGTCGAAGTCTATCTTTCTGATGCTCCATCCCACTACTCTCAAGATACACCAATGCGCTCAAAGGCAAAAAGGGTAAGCAAACCTATTTAGCCTTTTAAAGCTCTGTCCCGTTCTGCCATATGTGGTCTAATACAATCTCTGCACTGGTATTTTTATATCTTGGGCCGAAAAGCATATACCCTGATTTTTTTTTTTCCTCTGCCCTTCCATTAGAGTTGTGCCTAAAAAATTCTTAATTCTAAATGTTACTCATTTTACAAAAAAAAAAAAAAAAAGACCCTTTCAATTCTAATCAATCTGCCTTTACTCACAAAGAAATGTCCCATTCTACATTATAGAAACACATCTCAGTTTGATCCAGAATGAAAAGAGGATGGCTCCTCTTCAGATTTGGTGGGCAATGAAGGTTATTTGCCCTCTGTTAGGATTTTAGTCTCTTCACAGGGATCCAAGGGCTTCTCAAGCATATTTAACTATTAGATTACATTCATGTTTAGTATCTCATTTTTATTTTATTTCATCACTGCAAGTTTTTATGTATTATATTTTTATATATATATATTTTTATTTCTTTGCTCATCTGCTTGGAAACAGAAGAAGAGTGTTCATTTCACACCTTAATCAGGCAATGTAGCCTTCACGTAAGTGAGCAACTGAAGATACCGATAAAGATACCAACTTAAGCTACCTTAAACGGGCCAATGTGGTAGACTTAAGGCTTCATTGTGGGGTTCACAAAAAAAAAAAAAGATAAAAAGAAATATGTCTCAAAAAATTATTGGACCTAAATAATCAGAATATTACTTGGTCTCAGTTGTAAAGCAACTGAATTTATAGTGAAGCAAATCATCTTTAATCATCATTTCCTACTGTGTGCATTAAGACTATTTGAAAGGCCAACATTGGGAACATATTTCTTAACAAGCTAACTGTGTGTTTACATAGAGCTGCATATTGCATTGTTAGCCACTCTTGGAAAAAGCACAACCTAACAAACATGTTTACTATGGGAAGTTTGACTTAAGAAACTTAACCCAAGGTCAAGCAGATGAGTAGTGAACACAGGCGATCGAGTGTTGGCTCTGAACACTCCAAAGGCTGGCTTGAAGGGCCAGCACGTGTTTTCCTTAAGTAACCCTGCCTCTACCTTACGAGAGGGCTATGCTCCTCCTCAAAGCACAACCTTCTGTGAGAGAAGTTGCTGCAACATGGAGTTGTTGGTATACCAATGCAATACTAAGTTGATGAAACACGCAGCTCAAACGATCGCATTAGATGGAATAGATGGTATCTTCAGGTGTGCTTTGGGATGCTTTACTAGGTGTTTTCCATTAGAATTAGACCTTGATTTTAAATCCAAGCAAGCTTGAAGCCCCTTGGCTTAGAGCATTTGCCTGCTGAATACTGAACACTCCCATGGCAAGAGTTGCTCTGGAGGGAGGGCCGGAGGAATGCTGCTGCTCTGTCAACGCAGGCACATGCTTCGCTGTAAAAGGAAGCGAGGTAAAGTCGTCCTGCAGCGTATCAGAGTAAAAGTCTACCCCCCTGAAGCACTATTAAGCGCTTAATGTATACTGAAATACTACCATGTGCTGTCTACTGAGGAAAATTCATGTTCAATTATTTGGAAATAATGCAAGCATCCACTAAGGGCCTTTAAGCTTTCTTTGATTGTAATTAAGGTTCATTTTAGTTTTTTTTTTTTTTTTCCAACCAGTGTGCCATCTCCAATATTTCTATAGTAGACTAACCAACCCAGAAATGCACTTTAACAATATCAGGATTTTATATAACCAAATAGTTTCCAATACAAAATTCCCTTTATGAACTTTTGCTTTTTAAGATTACTGATGGGTACTCGGCCAACTTTACTATCAACCTAATTTCAAATAATGTCTCCCCTGCCCTTAGTCTTCATTTACAAAGTGAATTATTACCTGCCTTAGCTTTGCCAAAGCAATGGCCATCCCGCACTCCCTTGAGACAGAGAAACGGAACCCACACATTTATGTCTGGGCCCTCTCTCTGGCGTGCTGTGGGAGAGGACCTTTGCTTCTCATGGCATACTTTAACAACCGAAAGAACAAATGAACCCCCTTGACCTTTCCTGGTGGGAAATGGGGACAGTACGATGTTACCAAGTGAATTCTGTTGTTGGCGCTCACACACTCAATAAACTGTAACACTGTACCTACTAGGTTCCTCCTGAGGGTTCAGGTACAGCAAGGAGAGCTCCATCCCCCACAGTCCATCTCCATTCGGGGTCACCTACGTCATCTATGGGTTCTGGTAGTCCTGGGAGAGGCAGGGAAATGTCCTCGAAAAAGAAAAAGGGGCTGCTTTCCAAAGGCAAGAAACTGCTGAAAAAGCTGGGTGCAGTGAAATGATTCATGTACTTCCGGACAACTGCCAAATCTATGTAATTTTCTTTAATTCCAAACTAGGGCTTTCATGACTCAAGTACTTCCTAAAAAACCCAATCTTCTCCCCTGACACCAGTAGAGAAATGCACTTTTGCACTACCATCCACTTTAAACCAACCGCGAGAACAAAGAGGAGCGGTTGTTCTCTGTCACCGCTGGCAGTCCGCTCTCATTGTCCAAGCTCTGATTTGGGAGGTGGGAGGGGACGTCTTATTAACAAACAGGGGGGCGCATAGCTATCACCTGTAGCTCCCTCCCTACCTGTAATTCCAGTCTTTGTGCATCTGTCATCCGCCCGTAAAGGAATGATTTTCCAACCTTTCTCCCTTCTCAAAATGCTTGCCTCATAATGCATAACTTCCACTTTGACTCTGGTCTTGAAATTCCTAGTTTAATTCGCCTTGATGTTCTGCCTTATAAATGCACAATGATTTGTACTGTCTAATAAAAACACAGTGTATACTTTGTATGTGTCGTGCATTCAGTGGTCTTCATCCTCACTGACACAGTGGTTCGAGATCAAGTTGTACAGGCTGTGCATTTTAAGATACTAGTTACAGTCTCTCACAGCCAGCCAGGCTACACACAGAAAATGTTTACTCAATCATTCAAAAAAGTGAAAAGGAGCGAAAGTAACTTTGGTTGGTAAAACACCAATACTCCAACCTTCCAGAAAGCCGCTAATCTTCATTGCTTTTAATGTTCTATTTTGTGGCATATGGTTTTCTGTTACTTCCATTGTCAAAATGCCATACCCAAATACACAGCAATGAACGGCACACAAGTAATCCACATAATGCATAAGCCACACCAAAAACATGCTACATTTAAATCTGCTCCAAATGAGTCCATACCCATCTTCATCATTGGCGTTCGAACAAACAAAAGACTTACAAAGTTGCTGGCAGATGTATTTGATGGTTACTCTTTTGTAATTCTTGTCCACTTGTAAATTGTTTTTACTCTTTATACATACTTTTCAGACTGCCTTTCTTTTGTAATTTATGGACGGTTTATAAATGAATGACAAAGCTTTCCCCATTGTGTCTTCAAAAACTCTATTATAAATTGTAATATAATAGTATGTGGTAGATTTATTAAAGGAAATCCATGTGTGGTTAAGCTCTGTGTGGGTGTGTGCATGTGCACAGTTAGTGTAAAATATTTTCTAGAAATAAAATTTGTTATTTTATATGACACTGCTTATTCGCTTTGTTTTAAACATTTTATCATAGCAGGATAACTGAATTCCTTTCTCTTATGTTTACAAAAAGCTCCATAACCTTACCGTTTCTGGGAGTATTTTTTTTTTTTTTTTCCAAAAATAATTTTGGTCCATGTTTTGGGCACTATTGACAACACACTGTGACACTCTCATACCACCGGTAACAGTCCAGTCAGTGACAAACAAAAGGTCATTAGCACAGAGTCAGTATAAGCACTTCCGGGATGAATTCAAACACAAGTTAATTCACTCTGGCAGCTTTAGAAGTCAAGTGAAATTAACGAACAGCTACAGCAACATAATACAACAAAATATAACTTCCCAAATATACAGAATTTTCCTAAAAGCCTTATTTTAGAATTCGCCAAATAACCAGATGTCTATTCAAAGTTAAGAGGTAAAACCAACACACTTATGGCAAGATGAAAATACAGTTCAAGTACATAATTTCATGAAACTATAATTTATCTCATAATTGCTACCATAATGTTTTTTTAACCTACCGTATGTATAAGAAAAGAATTGCTAACAAAAAGTATCCAGAACTAACGTTTCTCTAATTTTTTTGAAAGTATTTACCAGTTCCCCAAAGTATGAAAATGTAGGCAAACCTGAAGTAATAATGAGCTGGTCTTAGCTTTTCTCCCCCGCTCCCCACCCCGTTTTATAAGTAAGTACAATTTTCCTAAAAGCAAAGCACCCATCCTGAGGACAACAAAGTGCTTAAGTCACATTTAATTACTCATTCGAGCCCCAACTCCCTCCCAGACTGAGCTGACAGCCACTTCAGCCATCTCCCTTTCCTAGTGATAAGAGAAACCATGTTTTGCTTTTGTTTTATGACCGAAAATTGCACCAAACGAGTTAGGAAACTCTCCATTACCAGTGTGAGTGTAATTTTCTGTCTTCACAGGTTAGTCTAAAAGTCAAAGCCCAAACTGTACAAAGTACTCAAAGAACAGAAACCATTTCCTCTTCCAGTTCAAGGGCTTCAACCCTTCCTCCCGCTGCATCTAAGGAAGTGGGTGCACACCCAGACCCCAGGAGCGCCTCCCCACATTACCATCCCTTTGCCTCTGCTGCTCCCCTAACCCCGCCAAAGAAAACAAGTGATTCTTCGATTCAGAATGACTTTCCCATTCTCATCCGGACCTGCAGAGGCACCATTTTCACTGAACAACCAACAACTATACCTAAATTCTTAATTTTATTTTCTGTTATGACTTTCCTATGTATATTCAAAATAAGAAACTCTTGCCAAATTTTGTTTTGCAGTCACTTCTCATTCACATAAACATTTTTCTGTTCTCTTGCTAACACTTTTCAAATGAACTGTTTGCTTAAACTAGAACACAAAACTCCTGTGTTCTGCCAAATGAGCTTTACTGTATTTTCTTATTCTTGAAAATTATTTAAAGCTGCACTCAAAAAAAAAAAAAGCAAAAAGCCCCAACTTTCCAGAAATTTCCACTGTACTTTTTTTCTGTGGCCCTGAGGTAAAGGAGGTGTGGCAGTGATGAACGTGGTTCTTGGGAAAAGTTCTGCTAAATAAAGCTTGTTTGCAGGTATATTGGCAAAGACTAGAACTCAATGGAAGCTTTTGGGAAAAGAAAGAAATCTACATTTAAAGCCTCATTTATATTAAAAAAAAGATATACTTCTAAACATTTTTAATTTTGAAAAGAAAACCATTTTATGTGAAGTGCTCTTTCATGTGGGTAAAGAAAAACTACGTAGCTATCCCCTGGCTGGCTCTGTGCACCTCCGTGTACAGGCTCACTGTTACAGCCTGACTTCAGGCTCTGGTGCTGCCAGCTGGCACAGCCCCTTCCTGCAGCCCCTCTCATCACACAGAACTGATGCCTGGGACTACCAAACAGTATATAGAGCTTATGGTAGAACAACAATAACCAAAGTCTCTAAAAAAGAGGATGAATCAAGTGTCAAAGTGAAATTAATATAAGAATGCGAAAGACATCTGACCGTCTCTGGAAATACTCCACGGAGCAGGAGGAGCTATGCAGAGAGAGGGCTGAGAAGGCCCAGCGACAGGCTTTCCACCCACACACATTCTCTACCTTTAGAACCTCACCCCAAAGACGTCAGTAGGGAATCCGTAAAATACAGACAGCAAACATAAAATGCCCAACTCCGCTAGCTGAATAAATAAAAACTAATAACGCAAAATTTTTCTGCTTCAAAGTTACCCAACATCCAAACGTGAAACCGCTGACATTGGGGAGGATGGGAGCTCCTGCTGTGGGGGCTGCAATCTCTATTGTGTGTCTTACGCACTTGGCCCAGTGACTTTCTAAAGCCTTGAATGTGTGTGTTTATGTCCTTTAACTGAATCTCATTTCCAGGAATCCAACTGAAAGGAGGTATCTAGGCAGGGATTTAAGAACTAAGAAATGCATCACATTATTATAACAGCGAAAAGTGGTAAATTCACAAAAAAAATCCCATAGTGGTCTAGTGAAATGATAGCCATTCTTCACAACATTCAATATTCACCAAGTCACTGATGCACACACGTGATGACGGTAACTGGGCCATCACAACATTCAGTATTCACCAGGTCACTGACGCACACATGTGAGGACGGTGACTGGGGGGAAAGGCGTGACTGGTCACAGGCCCCCATCAGGAGCAGCATTTCTGTTAAGGTGCAAGGACCCCTTAAGCATGCCCCATGGGTGTCGCAGGTGGCCTGTCTGCATCCTCACCCCTCTGGCCCTTCTCCATTTTCTCTGACACTCAGGCCCTCTGCTTGCTTGGCCTCATCTACCACAGCTGGTGTCTGCCTCCAGCCTCGTGACCATTCTGTACTTACAGTCCCTATTCCATTTAGTTACCAGAAGAAGAAGATACATGTAAATAACTATACAACTTGAAAACAATAAAGCTTGTTTCTAGTCCCTTCTTAACAGCCTTCTCTGGGGATGGCGTAGGAGGAAAAGGGATGGGGGAGGAGAGGGTGAAACAGCACCACTGCCTTTTGATAGCATTTGATGAGCAGTCTCCAAAACAGCTGCCTCTAATTTTCCAATAAAGTCCTTGTAGAGACAGCGGGACGTGCGTCAGATTTGGGGAATAAGCACCACACAGTGTGAGGGAAAAGGAGAGAGAGCAAGGCCCCAGCGAGAATTTGCAGCGCTGTCTCACCCATGTTGTTCCCGAAGCTGAGCCCGTCAGAAGGCAGGTGGTGTCACCTTGGCGAGAACCTGGGGCTCAGCAGCCCTTCCTCTTCCTCAGGCCCACGTGCTGCTGGTTGTCCCCCATCCAAATCAGCAACTCCTGAAGAACTTAGTAGGAAGCAGGGAGAGAACAGTGAGACACACGCAGCCATTCTAGGGACAGCCCTGGAGTGCAGTCCACGCGACAGAAGAGGGGAGAGAGGGCAAGGGCCCCAGGGACAGCACCTGCTGGGGCTATGATTTTCCGTATGTGCCGGTGCACAGAGAACCACGTGGGGAAGGCAGGAGGCTTCAAAGCAGTGAGACAGGGACCGGATAACTTGTGCAGGGAGTGGTGCTGGAGAAGGAGCTGCCCAGCAGGTGAGAGACAATGACCAGGCCAAGCCAGCCCACCGTCTAGCCCAGTGATGGGTAGGCCACATACAGCCCTCACCTGTTTGAGGGGAGACAAAGAAAACAAAAGAAAGGGAGAAAGGGAAGGAGGGGAAGAGGAGGAGAAAAAGAGGGAACAAACCAAACAAGGGCTGTGACAAATGAGTTTAGAATAAGGGGTAGGAACAAGACATGAGATCCTTGAGTCAGAGACAGAAGATGTGCTCAGAAGCAAAAAGACTGTAACTGGTAACCAGTTGCCCAAACTCTAACTCTGAAGGACCAAAGTGATCGGGACCAGGTGATGCCACACACACAGGTGGCTGAATGAGAGCAGGAAACCTGGGCTCAGGGACCCCCAAGTCCTTTTTACTGGGCAGTAACCTTGTCTGACTTTTGCCCTGAAGCAAGATATTATTTTTATGACCCTGGCCTGTAAACATGCCTGCCCTCTGCTCTGGAGCGAGACGCCATCTCTATCTTCTGGGGCAGTCTGCTGTACTAACATCCTCACAAAGATCGTCTGGCCAAAGGTAGTATTGCTTCTCACGAGACAGGCAGAAGCATGAGACAGTGGACCGCTGTCTGACAGCACTATTTTCAAATGTATTACATTCCAAAACCTGGAGATGAAGACATCAGAACATATTAAAATACCAATTCTATCTGCAGTACTAAGGGTGCGAAGCTGAGTAACCGAAAAAAACTCGTTACAAAACTAAAAGACTAATCACAGTGCTGATCAGATTGAACCATACATCACAAAATCACAATTAAGCTTGGTTACTATTTTTTAAAAACTTGGGGTTCATGTTAGGAGCTCTGGTTTCCAACAAATTAACCCTGGCTACTAAGTGGAAGTTAAACTATCAAATGGCACTAACTTAGAAATTTTAAAAAATACACTTCTGAAGAATTCGTGGATCGGCTCCATACAGAAAGAACAGGATTACAATGAAACCATGACAAGCTTGCAGGACGCAGGGAAAGCAATGCTTCAAGGGAAATGTGCAACTTTAGACTAGAAAAGACACACTAATGAACTTAAGATATTAGACAGAAAAGATAACTGAAGAAAAGAGATAAAGAGTAGAAGCCAGTGACACAGAAAACAACAATACGACGTTGATGTGAACTAACTTTGAACGAGACTAGAGGAAATACATCGGGAAAGATTGATCACAACAAACAGAAGACACTAATAATACTTTTAAATTGAAAAGAGAACATGATCATACAGCTGACTTTATAAAGACGAAGTATTACCAACTCTCTATTAATAAATTACAAAACCCAGAAATAAACAGACAAATGCCTGGCAAAAGTGTAAAATAATGAAACTGGTTATTGAAAGCTTAAAAAAAATGGTAAGTACAAATGAAACCAAAGTAATAGTTACAATTTTTTCCACAAGAAAAACTTCAGGCCCAGAGAGTTTAACAAAAAGAATCCTACCAAATACTCAGATCATCCTAATCTTATATAAACCCTTCCAAAAATAAAAAAATAAAAAGACACCCCCTTCGAGACATTTTAAGAGAAGTGTATACCTGGATACAAAACCAAAGATAGTAAGAAAATGAAAAATTGTAAGCCCATTTCGTCATGAATATAAGTGTAACCACTCTAAACAAAATGTCAGCAAGCAAAAGCCAATGGCATATTACAAAAAAAGAACCAATTAGTTTATCTCAGGAATGCAAGAATGATTGAATCTGAGAAAATCTTAAACTAACATGAACTCTATTAACAGAATAAGAGATAAAAACCATATGATCATCTCAATAGAAGTAGAAAAACTAATAAGACTCAACAGAAATGCCTTTGAAAGCTCTTAGATAGCTATGAATAAAGTGCTAATGTGGTAAAGGGTGTTTCTCAGAATCCTAGAATGGGCATCATCTTAAATGGAGAAAATGTAATAAAGTGAAAGCATAAAGATTGGAAAGGAGAAAACAGAATTATCATTGTTTGCAGAGGACACAACTGCCTATATAGAAAATACAAAATAATACCGGCAAATCATTAGAAATAAAAGTGTATTAAAGCAGCTTGATGTAAGAGCAATATTAAAAAGCTCAATTACATATACTTGTAAAATTTAGAAAATATAATCTTTAAAAGAAAAACATTTACAATGGCAACTCTAAAAGCACTTAGGAATCAATCCAACAAAAATGTACAATATCAGTACACAGAAAACTATGAAACTTTATGATGGAAGACATTTTAGAACTCAAATAAATGGGAAAATAAGCCATTTGGAGGATGGTAAAACCTAAAATCATAAAGATCGTTTATTCTCCCTACATATTCCTGTAGATTCTGTGCAATTTAATAAAATCTTAAATTTTTCATGAATGTCACAAATAAATTCTAAAATTCATATGGAATCATAAAGGAACATGTCCTACCAGACATCAGGATGTAGGTAACAATGGGATGCTGATACTGGGATAGATCAACTAACTGATCAATGACAAATGGCCCTGCACATTTATGGGGCTTTGATGTGTGTGTAAGGCTTAAATGAAAGATCAGCAGAAATAAAGAAGCCAGGCAAGGTGGTGCATGCCTGGAGTCCCAGCTACTCAGGAGGCTGAGGCAGGAGGATCACCTGAGCCCAGGAGTTTGAGGTTGCAGTAAACTGTGCCATTGCAGTCCGGCCTGGGTGGCAGGGCAAGACTCAAAAAGAAAAAACAAAACGAAAAGAAGACACTCTTCAGGAAAGGGAAGTGGAGGTGAAAAAGGACTGTCCATTCCATATGGAGAAAAGGAAAATTGTACCCTTACTTTAGACCATACAAAAATCAACTCAATCTACTCTAAAGGTTTAAAGTTTTAAACTTCTAGGAAAATATAGATGAACATTTTCTCACTTTGGATTAGAGCAAAATTTTTAAAACACAGGAAACTCTGTGTGTAAAAGAAAAACTGGCAAATTTGGACAAGGATATGCTGTAAATTTTATTAAGTCTAAAACTAAAAATAAATAGTAATTAATACTGACACATGTACATTTGCTAAAACTTTTTCAACAGGCAAGGGAATAACTTCAACAGCATCCACTTTGGCAGCAGCGAGGTCAGGGGACTGGAAGGGGTGGTGTGCATGGGTAAATGGAGATGGGAAGGGGGTGGTGTGCATGGGTGAATGGAGACGGGAAGCGGTGGTGTGCATGGGTGGAGATGGGAAGGGGTGGTGTGCATGGGTGAATGGAGACGGGAAGGGGTGGTGTGCATGGGTGAGTCGAGACGGGAAGGGGCGGTGTGCATGGGTGAGTGGAGACGGGAAGGGG